>NC_051156.1:139534935-139641348 GCF_013339745.2 Dermacentor silvarum
TGTTATGTGCGCGTGCGGTTCTGTGTGCGTGCGTGTGTTTGTGTGTGTCCGTGTCAGTGTGTACGTGTCTTTGTGTGTGCGGTGCGCGCGCGCATGTTTGTGGGTGCATGTGTGTGTATCTGTATGTGGGTGTGCGTGCGTGCGTGTGTGTATGCGTGTGTTTGTGTGTGAGTGCTCGTGTGCGCATCTGTATGCGTACGTGTGTACATCTATGTGCATGCGCGTGTGCGTGCATTTGTGTATATGTATGTATGTGCTTGTGTGCGCTTGCGTGTCTATGTGTATGTGTGTGCATGTGTGTGTGTGTGTGTGTGTGTGTGTGTGTGGGTGTGGGTGTGCGCGCGTATGTGTGCGTGTGTTTGTCTGCGTGTATGTGTGCTCGTGTGTGTGTGTGTGTGTGTGTGTGTGTGTGTGTGTGTGTGTGTGTGTGTGTGTGTGTGTGTGTGTGTGTGTGTGTGTGTGTGTGTGTGTGTGTGTGTGTGTGTGTGTGTGTGTGTGTGTGTGTGTGTGTGTGTGTGTGTGTGTGCGTGTATGTGCGGCTGTGTGTGGCAGGTGCGCGCGTGTGCGTAGGTGCAGTGTGCGCAGGCGGCTCTGTGTGTGTGCGTGTGTTTCTGTGCGTTCGTGTCAGCGTGTATGTGTGTGTGTGTGTGCGGTGTGTGCGTGTGTGTGTGTGTATGTGTGTACGTGTGTTTGTGGGAGCGTGCTTGTGTGCTTGCGTGTGTCTATACATATGTGCGTGGTGTGCGTGTGTGTGTGTGTGTGTGTGTGCGTGAGTACGTGTGTGCGCGCGTTGTGAGTACGTATGTGTGTGTGCGTCTGTGTGTATGTGCGTGCGTGTGTGTCTGTGCGTGTGTTTGTATGCGTGTGTGTGTGTGTGTGCACGTGCGTCTCTGTGTGTATGTACGTGCATGTGTGCATGTGCGTCTGTGTGTATGTGCGTGCGTGTGTGTGTGTGCGCGTGCGGGTGCGCGCGTGTGCTCTTGTATGTGTGTGCCTGTGTGCGTTGGTGCGCGCGTGTGTGTGGGTGGGTGCGTATGTGTGCGTGCGTTTGTCTGCGTGTATGTGTGCTCGTGTATGTGTGTGTGTGTGTGTGTGTGTGTGTGTGTGTGTGCGTGTATGTGCGGCTGTGTGTGGGCAGGTGCGCGCGTGTGCGTAGGTGCAGTGTGCGCAGGCGGCTCTGTGTGTGTGCGTGTGTTTCTGTGCGTTCGTGTCAGCGTGTATGTGTGTGTGTGTGCGGTGTGCGCGTGTGTGTGTGTGTATGTGTGTACGTGTGTTTGTGGGAGCGTGCTTGTGTGCTTGCGTGTGTCTATACATATGTGCGTGTGTGTGCGTGTGTGTGTGTGTGTGTGTGTGTGTGTGTGTGCGTGAGTACGTGTGTGCGTGCGTTGTGAGTACGTATGTGTGTGTGCGTCTGTGTGTATGTGCGTGCGTGTGTGTCTGTGCGTGTGTTTGTATGCGTGTGTGTGTGTGTGTGCACGTGCGTCTCTGTGTGTATGTACGTGCATGTGTGCATGTGCGTCTGTGTGTATGTGCGTGCGTGTGTGTGTGTGTGCGTGCGGGTGCGCGCGTGTGCTCTTGTATGTGTGTGCCTGTGTGCGTTGGTGCGCGCGCGCGCGTGTGTGTGTGTGTGTGTGTGTGGGGGGGGGGGGGGGGGAGGGCGCGGCCCGCATAGCTTTAATGTTGTTGCGCATTTTATAACTGATTTGTCGCCTTGAAAGAAAAAAGGACTGCTGACGGTATGTGTTTTATCTGTTGGAAGAGAAGAAAAGTCTTGTTGAAGTGCTCTTGACGTTGAAGACATTAGTTTTTTACAACGAGCATCACCAGTGTTGAATGGCAATAACGAATCATCAATATAGCTGTCAGAACTTCCCTAAATATAACTTGCCTTATTTTTTATATACACTACGGATCAGTGGCACGAGCGCTGGAGAATGACCAGTCGACGATGCCACCAAAATACAAGTGTACTAGACGTTACGACAAGGAATTTTCTGATAATTCCTATTACCCGAGTCAATAGAATCAGTAGACGTTGTCAACACCCCAACCTTGTCAAGAAATAATAACTATGTTCTCATCTGTTGCACCTGCACCCTGTAACTCTTTTTTTTTCCAGGTTGCAAAACAAAAAATGTTCTGACACTCTCGTATTTTTGTTTAACAAGCTGCAAAATGAGATCGGCGCTAAAAAGTAATATTTGGCAGATTTATATTGATAAATAACACATCGAGAGTTTAGAACATACCATCTGTGCCATTATTGCAGGTTTTAAAGAGAACGCGAGACAAAAGGCGCTTTCGCTATGAAACTTCCACGTCATGTGTTATTCATTCCTTTTCTTTTATATCGTCATATTCCTCACATTCTCCTTTTTCTGTTGTTACCTTTTTCCCCTTCCCCAACGCCGAGTAGCAGGCTAGATCATAGCAGCCCAGACTGACCTCTAAATTTTTCTCTCGTAATAAATCTCTCTCTTCACGCCATGTCTTCGTGACGTCATGTATTTCTAATGTGCAAACTAGCCGTTAACCTTCTGCTTAAAAATAAGAAAGGTTTTGCTTTGAATTCATAAGTACAGGCACAGCCTAATTATGAAAATTCTGCACGTCGGCTATGTAAATATATTAAAATGTACCAAATGCATCAATGTCAACTTGACGTCATCGGTACAGTGCTATTGGTGCAAAATTTATTACAGAGAACCTTGGGACATCATTTTTTGCGATAACACCCGACGATTTCTTTGCGAAGAATCAGAAACAGAGCTTTGAGCGAACAAATTAAGTGTAGAATGGTATTCACAAGCGAAGGTGGTGCTTACATTGTATTTACCAGAAACTTTGAATCGATTGGAACGATTAATTCATAAATATATATAGTTAGCGCGTGACGACGGTGTTTTCTGTTGTACAGGCCCCTTGTTTTGGTTTAGGCGTAAAGTTAAGATATATCACAAGAACAGCAGCATTGGTTAGAAAGCAACCGCAGGTAGCATATATTCAAGTCCAAATAAAGAGAGAGAAATGGCGTAAGGCAGATCATTTAATACGTAAACCAGATGACCACCTCTACATTACGGGCACAGCGTTGGTGTCATAGGAAGGCAGAAGCAATCGCACTCGACAGAGTGATAGATTGTGCAATGATACTGGATATTTTCTGGCAGAGGGTGTGTTCTGCGACTGCCACTGGATAAAAATCAGTGGCCGTGGTTCTGCTAACGGAATACAGATATAACTAGCCATCGCGCTTAGAGATGGCTTCGTCTTGAAGTTGATGTAATCAAGCTGATAAGGATGTTTCGGTTTTATTGTGATAGCAATTATATGAACAGTCCAACCGCAATTCTGCCGTCGCCGTCGTCGTAGCGATGAGGTTCCGTATAAAGTTCTACGGCGATAAAATTGTCGCCGCGCGCCGTATGCTGTATGTGCGAGTGAAAGCGCGCGACGGATGCGTGCTTTCACGGAGAGCGAACGCATGGCGTAGAGCAAAGGCGACCTGTTCCGTCGTCCGAAAGGCCGTGGGGGGATGGAAGGGAGGCGACGTTTAGCTGCGGCACCAAATACGTATCTTGCGACCGGACGCAAGGGAACTGGCGACTAAATCTCCCACGCGAAAGGATGAAAGCGGGAAGGCAGCGCGGGAGGGAGGGGGCGCGGCTCTACTCTGCCAGCAAATGCACACTTGTACTATGCGCGGCTGAGTGCTATCGCGCGCACCGTATCTAGAAGGGGATCTCCACACGTCTCTTACCTTTGTATGCCCTATGCTTTCGCCGCTCAGTTTCCGTTGAAGCGATAGACCACATGAACTTTCGGTCGCTGCTTCCGGCGCGCTTGCTCATGCCAGCGATTTGACAGTGGTTGCCTGCGGTCATCGAGTGTGATCTATTCATGTTTGTTTGTGCGCATTGAAACCAGGCTTGGAAATTCAGTAAGTAAGCGAATGTGTCCAAGTTTATGATGCCGATAAAACTACTATCCTTACTCCGTATTGCTCTCTACTAGTAAATTTGCTATCGCAATTGATGCTTCGCCTTTCGGGCGAAACTGCGACTTTCTTATGTTACTTTTGGCACCAGATTGAATATCGCAAGAAAGAAACTTTAAAAGAGGGGACAGGCAAGGAGGTTAAACACACGCAGCTTCCATGTAGCTTCCTGTTCGCTACCTTGCACTTGAGTGTAGGAAAATGAGACCGTAAAAATATTGAAAGAGAAGGACATAAAAGAAAGTTACAAAACTTGGCACGCGCTTCAGCTTCGCCTCTAAGATTAGAACGCGATAGTATTAAAGGGTCCCTGAGTGCTTCTCACGCTTCCCGGCAACTGCAGCCTATGCAACCGTAATCTTCACCGAGAAACGCTTGCAGCGAACGCTATGCACGAAGGGGAGTTTTCTGTGTTTTTTTTTTCTCTCATTTGCTCCCGCACATCTGGCGCCGCCGCTGCCGCGGATGCGCAGAGGTGAGCACATGGCATTCTGCAAATGAATGCAATGCGCATTCCTTTGTAGAATAATTGCATGGCATTCTGCAGCGAAGATGAGCCTCGCGTTGATGCTGTAGAAATCTTGCTTCGGACAAAGGCTAGCCGTCCAACTGGTTGAGTGCTACGACGAGTGATTGTCTCTGCACATACTACTGTGGGCACTGCCACAGAATATGCCACGTGGTAGCTTCGTCCCCGCAGTGATCCCGCACTGCTGCGTTGGCCATCCCTCCGCGGAACGCACAAACAGTGAATGGCATGCCCAGCCATATGCTGCAGAAAAATGACGCGGCTCTTCGTGGTACTATCGTTGAAAACCGATGGTTTAAAGTAGCATCCTCGAAACACACTTGGGAATGTCTGGGGTGTAGTACATTTCTCAAGAAACGTCAGCCAGTTGAAGCACTGACGAGATCACTTCGATCGAATTGTTTGTATTATTTGCCCAGTGCTACGAGTGAACGACATAGTGAGCACTATACACTGCTCTGCGATCACAAATTTCATGAAGGTTTACATTTCTTTTAACATTTCCTGTCAGAAACACAGGTTGAAAATCTTTATTTGCTTTGGTCGAGACGATCACGAAGCGGAACAAGGTGCGTGCTTTTTTTCACCAATCCTGCTTCACCTTTTCGCCGATATATGAGGGTGGTTTTCAGTACAAGTAGCAGGTGCCTGTGTTAACGCGGAGCAACGTGTAGGGATCCTGAAGGCACCAGCGTCTCATTAGTACCAAAGTCTATCATAACGATTTAACCAACAGGTTGCCGTGTGCGCTGGCCGCCTATGTGCGAATCAGGGTCCGTATTGACAAAGTTCTTAAGCTAGAAGTGTTCATAAGAGCAAAGGTCAACGAATCATGATGCAAGACAAAGTATATATATACGAAGGTTGCCGGCCAATATCAAACAACATTTACGAACAAAAAGCTTTGTGAATTCGGCCCCAGATAGACCCGCAAGCTAAAAACCTCGAAGGAAGCAAAATACAGCAGGCTAATAGAGTAGAAAAGGTTAAGTTCTCTCCAATTAAAGCAGTCCTATTTAATGCTGTTGTAGACACGGCGTATCTAACAACAAACGACTTGCCCTGCCATCTACTGCTTGATCTTGTCTTGCGTTGTCAACTTCATGCCTTTGTCATGTGCCACTAACTGGCGCGTGTAGTTAGTGGCACGCGCCAGCTGCAAAAGAAAAAAACAAGCCGCTTAATGTGCCAACTGTGTCAACTCACCGTGGCCGGAGAAGACAACGCTTCAGGTTCCCCGCATCTCCGTTTTATGGCACAGCTTTCGCTAAAGTCTACTTTTCAAAGTATCTCGGAACACCGGCACATTGGCACAAGAAGGCTACACTACAACACATGGGGCAGAAATCCAAACAAAAACGACTAATACTGCCACTGACAAACGGCGACGACGAAAGATAGCGCTCCCACAGTACGTAGAACGACCGCCTTCCGGGCCGCGAAACACGGACTTCCGGGCGGCCAAAATTCGCGCCACGCTGGCGAAAAGAAAGCAGCCGCACCTGCACTCACGGCGCGCTTCTGCGATGCGCCGGCGTTCGCTTGTTTCTCGCCTCACTTTCAATATATCGGCCAGTGCCATCGATTTTGGGCCTGCGGATCACGTGCCGCTTGGACGAGGGAACGCCACCACGCGAGCATCGATGGAAGCGCGGAGGCGGAAATGTGGTTTGTTCGGCGAAACCGCCAGCAGCAAGGTCTTTTGAACTCGCTTGCCCAAATGTCGGGCGCTATTTGGGGAGATGTTGTTATTGTACTAAAGCGAAGCTTTCTTTTCGTACACTCCCGGGTTTGGCGAGTCTGGTGCAGCTGCCAGCTATTAAGAACTGAATTCTGGGTTTTTACGTGCCAGACCCTGCGATATGATTTTCAGGCACACCGTATAGTCAGGACTCCAGAATAATTTTGACTGGATGGGGCTCTATAAAAAAATTAAAGAAAAACATTATGGCGTTTTACGTGCCAAAGCCACCATCCGATTACGAGGCACGCCGTAGTGGCAGACTCCGAATTAGCTTGGACCACCTGGGCTTCTTTAACGTGCACCTAAATTTAAGTACACGGGTTTTTTCGCATTTCGCCACCATCGAAATGCGGCCGCCGTAGTCGGGATTCGATCCCGCCACCTTGGGCTTAGCAGCGCTACGTCAAAGCAACAACGCCACCTCGGCAGGTTGATGTCGGCTGCTCGATCGGTTGGTATCTTCGCGAATATATCTATAGATATATACGAAGCTTATATGTGTGCCCAATTCTAGTAGCAGCAGATATATATTTTTATAAGCCCTGTATGCTGACCAGTAAATTGGATGAGTGCGCAGGCGCACAACTGTTCAGTGTGCTACAATAAAAACAAAATCCTACATAATAATTTAAGTTAAGGTATATTCTCTGCACATATTTAAAGCACACTGGCCTCATCATGAATATATTCAACAGATTCCTTGCATGACGTCATTTTCTTCTATTTAAAAAAATTCGGTATGTGCAACTGTATGTGTGCCCATCCTTCGACGAACTTCCAAAAGGGGTATGTGCGAGTGTGGCACGAAAAGTAGAAAGTCCTTAAATGCTGCAGCATAAAAAAGTATGTGCCATTCTTTTCTGTGTATACACCTGCCATTATCATTGTTCCCTCGACAAGCGTCATACATTGCCTTCGTCCTAATGGCATCGATGCACATAGACGTATGACACAATGCATCCACCTAACTTGGTGTTAACATTTCGGCCTAGGTTATGAAAGGTGTAGAGCATAAACATCCAGATTTAGTGAGTATAAGGCTGTGTCTTTTGTGGCGGATAAGCATCGACATTGCACTGGCATTACACGTTGCATACGCTGAAAGTAAATAGAAGTGTACGCACCGCCCTTTGTAGTGAAGCGCTTCACCAAAGTTCTGCTTCACACGGATTCTAACATATACGGTTTGATGTGTATAGTTATGTTTATTTGCTTTTGTTCATTTTTGCTCGAGCCTTTTATGCAGATTCATCCACTGAAGCAGCATCAGCTTATTTCTAAAATTTAGATGTCGCATATGAATGTCGCAGTTTTGAGCTGAGTGAAAAGCGCTGGCAACGATAAATTTCGGGACTCCATTGCAATCTCGAGCTGCACTTATGAAGCGAAATTGAGAATAAGAGTTAGTCCATGCATCTTTCTGCTATTTGACATTGATTGCTTCGTTGAGAACAAAGCCCGGTGCGGCTTTATACCATGTGTCCCATGTAACTTGTGCGAAATGTGATAAAATATGCTAATGCAGCGCAATAATGTTGGTTACCATCGCTTGTAACTAGTCAGACTTTTTCGTAATTCGACTTATTACATAATTACTAATTATTATTCATTTAACCTAATGAAATGGCATATTCAACGCAAAAGTGTCAATATGAAAACTGTAGGCCATCCTGACAAAATTCTGATCCAGCTTTCTGTCGCTCAACACGTGCTACAGAAAATTGCCGCGCCAAACACGTGGAAGTGATCACTTCCCAATTCTTATATCACATCCACAATTTAAAAAATTTGGAGGACGGCTAAGCTTCGCCTTTAAAAGTGGAACGCGATGGCATTCAAAGATCCCTGGCTGCTTATCATGCTTTTTTTCTCGTATATTCAACTTACAATCCGACGCTATCACGTCTGTAGGTAGTGGTTAAGTCGCACATTACAATTTTCCTGACAGATTTTACTTTGAGAAATTTAACTTTTGTTCGCTAACGCCTTGCAGCCACGTGAAAGGCCTGTCCGGTTGGTGCGGTTCGGGATGATGTGGTTCGGCATGATTATTTCCGCCAACGACGCCGGCCCTTACGCCAACGTCGACGATGGGTTTTCTGCGACACCGGGCCCTTAACGAAAAGTACTGCGAAACGAAGATCCGTGGATATAACAAACTTGCAGCTCTTTCGTCAACGCTTGTCCAGACAAGTGGATTCTGAAACTGACGTAGAGAAACTCACATCAGTGATACAAGAAACAATGAAAATCTGTACGAAACAAGTGCCCATTCCTGATGAGTACACATCAGTTGATGGAGAATATGAACATTTCAGAGCTGTAAGAAGAAGAGCAGAAAGAGCTTACCGCCGCATTGGAAATATAGAAGCGTATAGGAATTCGCAGCAAGTACATTAGCAAAAATTAGGAACAAAAGATGGTATGAATATTGCAATACGGTATCTCCCCTGACTCCAGTTCTTTAAGTGTGGGTGACTATTGCTGCATTAAGCAGCAATGCTTTTTTCTTTACGTTGTAGTGTTACTGCGAAAACCTTTGCTTGACAAGTACTTTTTTTATGTTGTGGTGCTTGTATGAGAAGGTTGTTTGACATGTAATCTTGAATCCTGTATGTTTGTAGGTTAGACACATTCAAGAGCTAAGGAGTACCCGGCGCCTAATTTGTGCGTCAACATCTCCTCATGTCATATTGTTACGCGAAGGACCAGTCAGTAAGACTACCAACTATTTACAGGTTGTATTTACAACAGTGGTTGCAGCGCTGACCGGTTAGACTCACAGCGCGAGCCCAGCTCCTTCTTCCTCTTCTCGAGTGATGGTGCCCGCACGCATCGTTCAAACAACCAAATACCACACGCGTGTAGCATAATCCCCCGGTGGCAGAAGCGACGTCCCGGAGCGTCTAAATGTCATCACTGGGCGGGTGATACTGCTTCAGTCGTGTAACGTGCACGATATCACTGGACTGGGAAGCAGTTGGGGCGTCAGGGGCGATCTCGTAGGTGACGGGAGTCACGGCACGAAGCACTCAGTAGGGGCCTGTGTTACGAGACAGCAGGTTTTCCGACAGGCCGCCCTGACGCGACGGAGACCATAGAAGCACCAAAGAACCAGGCGGGAAATGCACGTCTCGGTGTCGCTGGTCGTAAAAACGCCTTTGACTCTCTTGGGAGTGCAGAAGGCGGTCACGAGCAATTTCCCTTGCGTGGGCAGCGCGGGCAACAGGCATCAAGTGCATATTCACTGGTGGGCGCTGCGTGAACAGGGAGGGTTGTATCGAGGGGCAGTGCTGGTTCTCGGCCGAACAGAAGGAAAAATGGCGAATAACCGGCTGTGTCGTGTCGCGAGGTATTGCACGCAAAGGTGACAAACGGTAGAGCGAGGTCCCAGTCAGTGTGGTCGGAAGAGACATACTTCGCAAGCATGTCTGTGGGAGTGCGATTAAGACGCTCCGTGAGGTCATTTGTTTGCAGGATGGTATGACGTGGATAGCTTGTGCCTTGTGGCACAGGACTGCAGGATGTCCACGATAACTTTTGACAGGAATGTCCGACCACGGTCTGTGAGAAGTTGTCGCGGAGCTCCATGTATTAAAATCACGTCGCGTAGAAGAAAATCGGCAACATCTGTGGCGCAGCTTGTAAGGAGCGCTCGGGTGATGGCGTAGCGCGTGGCGTAATCTGTGGCCACAGCGACCCACCTGTTCCCAGAGGTAGAAAGAGGAAAGGACCAAGTAAATCTAGACCAACCCGAAAGAATGGTTCCGCGGGAATGTCAATTGGTTGAAGGTACCCAGCAGGGAGCGTCGACGGTGTCTTGCATCGCTGGCATTTCTCACACGCAGCTTCGAACGGAGCGAGCAAGCCCTGGCCAAAAGAAGCGTTGGCGGAGCCGGTCGTAGGTACGTGACACACCTAGGTGACCGGCAGGGAGGAGGTCGTGAAGTTCCTGGAGAACAGCCTAGCGAAGGTGTTTAGGGATCACAAGGAGTAATGCTGGGCCGTCGGGGTGAACGTTGTGGCGGTAGAGTATGCCATCTTCAAGTGTGAATAAGCGAAGGGAGCTGTCGGCAAGTGACGATTCCAGGCGGTCAATGATGATACGCAAGGACGGGTCACGGCGCTGCTCGTCGGTGACATGGACTACTGGGAAAACAGAGAGAACGCAGGCGTCGCTGTCAGGTTCAGACGTAGAGGTCGGGTCTTGGACTGGGTAGCGAGAGAGACAATCTGCGTCCTGGTGATGGCGTCCCGACTTGTACGTCACTGTGTAGGGATATTGTTGTAGTCGGAGAGCCCAACGACCGAGCCTGCCAGTAGGATCCTTGAGCCACGAAAGCCAACACAGCGCATGATGGTCTATGATTACTCAGAAGGGCTTGCCATATAAACATGGGCGGAACTTTGAAACAGCCCAGACGAGAGCAAGACATTCGCGCTCGGTAATCGAATAGTTGCGCTCTGCAGTTGTCAGGAGCCGGCTAGCGTAGGCTATAACGCGGTCGTGTCCGTGTTGCCGTTGCACTAAGACTGCGCCGATCCCATAACCACTGGCATCGGTTCGGACCACTGTAGGTGCGGACGGGTCAAAGTGGGCCAAGATCGGTGGATTGGTCAGAATCGTGATAAGGAGTGAAAATGCGGCAGCCTGAGGGGAACCCCACGTAAAAGGCACGTCTTTCTTCAGAAGTTCAGTGAGTGGTCGAGCGATTGCTGCGAAATCTTTCACAAACCGTCTGAAATAAGAGCAGAGCCCCACAAAACTCCGGACGTCTTTGACAGATTGAGGTACAGGAAAAGCTGTTACTGCTCGAACCTTCTCCGGGTCGGGTTGTACTCCGGAAGCATCGACGAGATGGCCGATCACTGTAATCTGTCGGTGCCCGAAGTGGCACTTCGATGAGTTTATTTGGAGCCCAGACTTGCAGAAGACGTCAAGGATAGCTGTGACGCGCTTAAGGTTCGTCTCAAACGTAGGAGAAAACACAAGGACGTCGTCGAGGTAACAAAGGCAATTTGACCATTGGAAACCTTGAAGCAGAGAGTTCATCATCCGTTCGAACGTGGCTGGGGCATTGCATAAACCAAACGGCATAACCTTAAATTGGTAGAGGCCATCTGGAGTGACGAAAGCGGTCTTTTCTTGGTCTCGCTCATCGACGGAAATCTGCCAATAACCAGATCGAAGGTCAATGAATGAAAAGTATTTGGCACCGTGAAGACAATCAAGAGCGTCGTCAATTCGTGGTAACGGGTAAACTTCCTTTTTAGTGATGCGGTTTAGGTGGCGGCAATCAACGCAGAAACGCCACGTGTCATATTTCTTTTTGACGAGCACGACCGGCGACGCCCAAGGGCTCGACGAGGGCTCAACAATGCCTTTGGCAAGCATCTTGTTGACTTCCTGCTGAATATCTTGCCGCTCTGCTGTGGACACGCGATACGGTCGGCGATGAATGGGAAGAGCATCACCAGTGTTTATCCGATGCTTAACAAGGGACGTCTGACCAAGTGGGCGATTGTCAGTGTCAAATATGTCGCGGTAAGAAAGCAAAAGGCGATATAGGGCGGCTGCTTGGCCAGGGCCGAGGTCCGGAGCGACCATGGGACGTAATGGGCCGTCGAGGTGCAAGGCATCCTGCGGGTAAACAGGAGGATCTGGAGACGCGTCGGCTGCAAAAGCAGTGACGTGGTCGTCTGTCACTTACCGGAGTGTGGCCACCGCTATGCCTTCAGGTAACACTTGCTTCGTCAAGCCAAAATTGATAACGGGGAGACACATCCGATTAGCGGCAAGGGTAACGACGGAATGTGGTACAGAGATGTCGCGCGCCAGGAGGACATCACGAATAGGGGCGACGACATAGTCATCATCAGGCACGGTTGCCGTTGAGGCCAATTCGACGAAGGTTAGGGCTTTTGGAGGTAACCGAACAAGCGCTGTAGTGCATAGGGTGTTCGGTTGTGCGGGGCGAACGTCGGAAAGAAGAGGAAGCTCGAGGCACAGCGCACCGGTGGAACAGTCGACGAGGGTAGAATGTGTCGTCGGAAAGTCGAGCCTGAAGATTAGGTCATGAGGGCAACTGGTCAGCACGGAGAACAGGACGGGAACTTGGCGGCCAGCAATTCCTACGCGAGCAGTGCACATACCACAGACGGCAACAGTGGCGCCATTGGCGACGCGTACGGCTCGAGTGACGGCAGGCGTAAGACCTTTTTTCAGGCGACGACATAGGGTAGCGCTCATTATGGACACTTGGGCTCCAGTATCAATCAATGCCGTCAATGGGACACCATCAACGTCTACTTCAATTAGGTTCGTGTTCGTGAGGAGCGTCAACGGAGGATTTGGACAGGACGAACGGGATTCAGCACTACCTCCAAGAGCTGCATGGCCTAGTTTTCCGGCGGTTTGGCGAGGAAAAACGGCGAGGTTGGAGTGACGGGGAGCGACGGCGTTGAGGCGACGGCGATCGCCCGGAGGAGCGGCTGTCAGGGTCATCAGAAGTAGGGTACGGACGGCGAGGTTAGAAACGGCGAGCGTCGGCGTATGGGCGAGGAGCAGGGAATGAGCTCCAGTACGGCGGCATCCAGGTGGTGCGGCAGTGGCGGGATACGTGACCAACTCGGTGGCAGCGGAAGCAGATCGGTTTGTCGTCAGGTGTTCGCCATTGAGCAGGATTGCGTGGTCTGGGAGCGAAATACTGGCCATTAAAGGTTGAGGACATAGGAATGGGTGCCGAATCCGGTCGGGAGACAGAGCAGGTGGTAGGGATGCCAAGGTTGGCAATTTCTTGCCGTACAACCGCTTGTATAACGGAAATAGTAGGGGCCGCTCAGTCAAAGTTACCGTCGAGGGGTCGAGGATGAAGAGGGGCCGGACTCGCCGCTTCAATCTCACGGCGAACGATACGCGTGAGGTTCTCTTGAAATGGTAGTGTTGCAGGAAGAGCGGAGCAAGAGGACGTGGCAGGGGTGTTTGGGAGTCGGGAAAACTGTGGGACGACGCTGGCGGCTTTTGGCTACCTCGAAGCGGCGGCATTCTTTGACAATGGCTTCGACAGTAGAAACGTCGTTATAGACGAGCAAATTGAAGGCGTCGTCCGCGATGCCTTTTAGGATATGGCCCACCTTGTCAACCTCGGTATTGTGCTCGTCGACTTTCCGGCAAGCGCGAGCACTTCCTGTATGTAGGAGACATGCGATTCTGTCGACAACTGGACACGGGAAGCAAGCTCTTGTCGCGCAGCCTGTTGGCGACCTGACGGGTTGCCAAATAGGTCTCGAAGCCTCTGTTTGAAAGTGTACCAGCTGGATATCTCAACCTCATGGGTGCGATACCAGACACGCGATGTCCCGTCCAGATAAAATAGCACATTGGCAAGCATGATGGTAGGGTCCGAGTGGTAGCTTCGGCTAACACGCTCATACATGGTGATCCAGTCGTCGACGTCAACGCCATTTTGGGCGGAGAATGTCCCAGGATCGCGGAGACTAGGAAACGTAACGTACGTTGTGGTTGGCGCCGCAGGTGTAGGTGGTGACGAGGTGTTTCCATCGGAAGCCATTGCTGAGAAGACGATGGTGCGGCCGCTTCCGAGCTCCGTGGCGAGGACGGGGAACGTTCCACCTCCACCAGAATGTTACGCGAAGGACCAGTCAGTAAGACTACCAACTATTTACAGGTTGTATTTACAACAGTGGTTGCAGCGCTGACCTGGTTACACTCATAGCGCGAGCCCAGCTCCTTCTTCCTCTTCTCGAGTGATGGCGCCCGCGCGCATCGTTCAAACAACCAAATACCACACGCGTGTAGCAATATCAATAAAAAAATGCGGCAATGTTGTTCCAACACAACCATTTCGCGCTGTCGCAATCGTCAAGGATACTTCAGAATAAGTGATTGCTGAAAAATTTATAACTTCTTGTCCTAGCTATAACCCTTATGAAGGTTATGAAGGCTTGTTCTAGTTACAACCCTTATGACGGTTATAACTACAAGAAGCGTTTCTATTACTTGTGCTGAGTTTCAATATTGAGTTGAAATGGCAAAACAAAAAGTTCTTGCGTGTTTTCAGTCGCAGCATGTATAATTAGACTACGAATTCTCTATGATTTAGCTAAAATGTGCACTTGCGTCTTGCAAGACAAAGGCTGCTGCAGGTCCAGATTCCATTACATACAGTATGTTGCAAAACATGGGACCTAATGATCGATTGGCACTTTTGGAGTTACTCAATGACTTGTGGAAAAATGAGTATGTCCCTGAGTCTTGGAAAGCAGCACGTGTGATACCTATATTGAAGCCTGGTAAAACTCCTCTCTCCTTGAGTCTTTTCGTCCTGTGAGCCTGACGAGCTGTTTATGCAAGGTCATGGAGAAAGTGATTGACACTGGAATGCAATCGTGGTATCAGCAAACAGAAGCACATCCCGATCACATGACAGGATTTCGAAGGCCGCGATGCACCATGGATTCAATTTTGTATATCGTTACCTATGTTGAACATGAACGAGCTAGGGGAAATGTAACAATTGCGTTTTTTTCGTCATTAAGCGAGCCTTCGACACAGTCAGCCATGCGGATATGGTGTGGTCTGCTAACACTGGGAGTCTCTGGAAAGGCGCTACGGTTGAAATTCAACTTCTTTAATTGCATATCAATATTTATTCAAACAGGCGCAGGAAAGTGTTCCTCACAATTTTATTCAAGGAGTCCCACAAGGCAGTGTCTTAAGTTTGTTTTGCTTTGTGTGATGGCGGATTTACCGTGGAGACTTCTACCGGCACTACATGACTCTATTATGCGGATGATGTTTGTATTTGGGCCTATGGTTTATGTGCCAGCCTTGTTCAATCAACTTTGTAGGAAGGCCTAAAGATTGTGGACAAATCCTGGAAGAGGATGAAATGGAGCTGTCTTAAAATAAGACGGCTTGTGCTACCCTCCACCAGAGATATCTAAAAGACTTTCAGCTGTGCCTTGGGGGACAACGTTTAGACATAGTAAAACAGCACAAATTTCTCGCGGTTATACTAAACAGACAACTATCTTAGAATTATCACATTCGAAGAACAATTAACTCAACAATAAATGTTCTTCGCTGCGTAGCAGGCACGACATGGGGAGGGTCGGTTTCATCACTACTAAATGTACATAATGCACTTATATAGCAAAATATAGCATATTCTTCACCTCTTCTGCACGGAATCTCCCGTTCATTTGAAGAGCGACTTCAACGATTAACAGCTAGGAGACTTAGCGTATGCTAAGGCGTTCCTCTGGCAACCTCAAGTTCCTTAGTAATTGCAGAGGCACGTCATCCTCCATTCCCTGTTCTGAAGACGTTTCAAACCTGTCGACACCACTTTCGCATTTCAGTGCAACACAAAAGGCACCCACTAGCAATTACACTTATTAGAGAGACAGGGCAAACATCAATACTGCGATTCAGGTGCACAAAAATCTACTACCACTTCACGAATTTTGTATCTCAGATATTTTCTACCCTCCATGGTGACTTGTCGCCCCCAAAATTGAACTTTAGGTTGACGGAATTATTCGCAAACGAGACATGGTTATGCTAGCAGCCCAACTAGCGTTATACCAGATATAGTACTTTCGGTACGCTGGCTATATTAGAGCGTATACAGATGGTTCTTGTCAAACAAATTCTTCTACAGCTGCCTTTATCCTTCCAGAATGGAACCAAATACAGACGTTTAAACTTGTCTCACATGACACCATCAACTACTGCAGAGCTTTTTGCAATATTGTCTTCGTTACGATACATATATTCAATGCAAGAAGGGAACCAATGGGTCATCCTTTGTGACTCAGAGGCAGCTTTGTTGTCACTTCACGGTGGCATCAGCAATTCTCAAAACATGACGTTAGTTTATGAGACACTAAAGGAACTAACAAAGGCAAGTGGAAAAAAATCGCACAGTAATGTTCCCTAGGATACCTGGCCACTGCAATATCCCTGGGAATGTTACAGCAGACAAGGCAGCTGGACAAGAGCATATTGCCACTTACGAGGTATTTCCGGACGGTGCCTTGTCTTCGCGTCGACAGCTTCGGCCTGAAATTGTGCATGTCGTACGGCTCAAGCCGTACTTCACACAGTAGCTCTTGTTCCGGTGTGGAATCGAGTCGATGCTTTCAGGAGGGGGAGGACTAATGCCACCTAGCGTTTTGGGGAGAAAGCACACGGAGAAGACGAGAAAGTAGAGGATCCGACTGGACGGTTTTGAGCCAGGACAAAACCACTTTGTCATCTTGTTCACCTTTTCGTCCAACCGCGTGACAATATTAATAACACACTTATGGTCTCCCTTTAATGAAATGTGAATTGCGGCACATACTAAGACAGATCTATGTCCGTGGTTGCAAAGCGACAGGGTTTGATCGGAACTCGAAATCTTCGGATTTATGTCACATTGACCCTGCGCTTCAACTCAAAAGCCCGTCCACATTGGACACAACCACGAGCCTTTCGAAACGCTCATTCACCATCTTCGTCTCGATACCGCGTACACAAAACATTTTCTACAAAAAATTTCAGGAACTGATAGTCCGGAATGCACTTGTGGCCATGCGGATGAGGATGTGCAGCATCTTCTGTTAGAATGCCCACGACACGACAGACACAGACAACGTTTAGCACGTTATTTAGGGGCATTAGACCACAGGCCCTTCAACCTCAGGAAGATATAAGGTGCTTGGCCAACATATTCATTGCAAAGACGAGGGTTAATGGCCCTCCAAAGATTTCTAGAAGCGAGCAATAATAACGGAAACTATTGAAAATAGTGTTTATTTGTGATAAGCTCACTTTATGGGATTTTTATTTTACCTGATTTTGGCCAATTCAACGCCTTGGTTCATGTACCTTCATTTGAATCTAATCCGTGTTTTCTTATGTGCTATGATTAGTGTGCAGTTACGTGACCGGACTTCGTGTTTACTTTAGTGCATTCCGTTTTAGTGTGACATTAGTGCACTTATGTGAATGGATTTTGTGTTTACTTAACTGCGCCTTTGTGACTGAACTTTGTGTTGCTGTGTTTCTGAGTTGACTTTCAGTTTTATGGTGGCATTACTGTATACTTATGTGGCTGGACTTTGTGTTATTGTAATTTGGAGTCGACTTTTAGTTTTAATGCGTGTAGGTTAATTTTTTACCCTTATCTCTATGTGAACAGGAGTAGCCGGTGCCAATTAAAGGTGACAACATCTCCTCAATACCATATAATAAAATATAGCGCCGCACGCAAGTACTTTGTGAGGATTCTGTGGGTCAGATTCTATCGATTCCTTAACACATGGCCCGCTGAGTGGCCGATATCGACAGTAGTCGTGGCGTGTCTCTACGAACTAATGCCGAGTGGCAAAGAGAATGAAAAATTTAAAGGATCGCGCATCCTTCTTTAAAGGTGCATATTTTTTTATTTGTTGTGCACTTCAAAAATAGAGGCATTACTATCACATTTACACAGTGAAGCTTCTAGTAAAGGTGCTCCGTAATTTGTTATGGTTACAGCAGAACTCCTGCAGGCTCGTAATCAGTAAATTCCGGCAATGTATCGCTTAGAAAACAAGTGCACAATATTTTCTATGTACGCTTCTAATTAGAAGTATTACAGAAACTTATAGAGTAAAAGCATGGTTGAGACAACTGTAACAATCCGGCAGGCTTGGTGTGGCCTCCGTCCCCCAGCGTGTATAATTAGGCCGTGCAGTACATAGCACATGACACCGACAATGAGGATGCCGATGTGATGATGACGCTGATGATCCCGGTAAGCTACATACTTCGTTGCTTCGACGTTCCGCAAACTGTGTGCGTAAGACGAAATTCTCTCCCACTTCTGTTTTTCGTGTGAACGCTCACTTAAATACGCTCGAGTATATTATAGTGGCGCGGACAGTGGAGTGAGCCGGTGTCAGCGCTAGCATGAAAATAGGAGCGCCGACGGCGGAAAGGCTCGGCAAATGAGGTGCGCGGCCCGCGAGGAAGTCCCTTTTGTCCGGGCGTCGGGAGCGAGCCCTGTCAGTGCAGGCCCTCACGAAGAGAGGCCCGGATGCGGACAGCCACTAATGCAATCACACAACAAGGAATGAACCCGCCGCGCAATACCTCCAGAGACACGAGGCGGGCACCGGTCACGCCATGGTAGGGACAGACGAAAGCAGCAGCATCGGATGCCGGGCGGCTATTGTGCGGTCCTGGGATGCCGCAAGATGCCGTCCGCTCTTTACTTTCACAGCACGTTCCAGCCTATAGCGGCTACGGGTGAGGGGCATGTTCTCGGCTAAATACGCACCTACATGACGCTCGAACAATGGCAGTGCTTGGTGCTCAGGACAGGGTGAAGTGCCTACAGTATATAGCGTGCCTTTTCGGCCCTTTGTGCTCTATGGAAAGTAATTATTGTTGAACATTTGTTGCCGACGCCAGGCACGGCCCTTAAGTTAACTCTATCACTCCCTTTCATAACTCTATCAAAGTTATAGGATGTACTCGGAGAGTATATCTCAGATGTTATGCATTGGTCCCATCTTATCGGTCTCCTTAGACCTTTTAATGTGCGAACCATGCACACAGTGGAGCCGCCATGCAGCTCTGCAAACTAAATGAATGCTCTGTGTTTTTATTTCTTAAGAAACGAAAGGAAACCTGAATAGCCGCATTCCGCATCGCTCAGGAACTGGGGATGAAGGCTAAAGTAACTACGACTGTGCTCATAAGCCTCTCTTACATCGATAATAAAGCCTTTTGGCCTTAGCAAATATTTACGTGTTTTATATCTACATGCACGCTTGACAGTTCAGTGCAGGAGTAGGTGCTGGCACTGCATTTTGCTGACCCAGTCTTATCTGCAGCTACTTCACAGTCCCTCACCGCCACGGCTGTAACACTAAAATCCGCGCCTCTTGTTTAAGCGCACTCAGCACTACCATACACAAGTGTTTAGTGTCAAGTTGACCACCTCTAAGCCCGATATTGCGGGCATTAAAATGCAGTGAAAAGCAGCGCATAAACGTTCTTTTCATACCTGCCGCGAGTCATTTACAGAGGCTGTCGCCAGTACAGTAAAATTTGTTGCTTGACGAGTTGGTTGAAGACTAAGGAATGCATAATAGTGCAACAAGAAAACAAAGACTTAAGAAAATGGAGCAGAAACGAACATAGGATGAAGTGGGCGTAAACTGTTTTTTTTTTTCTGTTCGTATACCTGCTCCCTCTCATTGAGCCTTCGCTTCCTTGCCGCACTATTTTGCATTCCTTAGTTTTCGACAGTCAATTTTGCGCACGTGCATGTGTTAGTGCGTAAGTGTGTGAGCTTTGTTTCCTCACTACTTCACCTGCATAGCGTACCAAGCCATGTCGCTAGATTAACCTCTCCGATGTCATCAAACGTTTTCTCTCTCTTTTACAGGCCCCTATATCTTCCTGCAGAATTCATTCTTCGACATTTGTTTCGGTCAAGTTGTCCACATCCTTTATCTTTCCTGCCAGCAGCAGTCCTCCACAACCGGTAAATAAGATCCTTAACAAAATCAAAGCATAGCAACAAAACTCATATAAGCTGCTCGGATAATACAGAGTGCTTTGCTTCGTGCGCGTCAGGGGTGACGAATTTTTTTTTTTTTTTCGCGTAGTCACTTCTGGGACAATAGCTTGCACATTAAGCTTGCACCGTACCTTTACCCCAAGCAAACACAAGAGAAAGGGACAATTTAACTTCCTATGGGGCGTCCTGTCTGAAAGCACATAAATTCGCTGGTAAGAGAAGTTGTAGCGTCCGTTGCAAGCTGTAGAACCACATTTTTTTTGTACTATGCGACACATCAGCAATAGCAAGAAGTAACAAAAGAAGAAAAAGAAATGAATGGTTGGCTCATACCACTGACGCGAGTGTTATATCCTCCCGCGTATACCTGCGGTCGATAGAAAACAAACATGCTGAAAAACTCGTACACTACGTCCACGTTTCAACCGTAACTCGTAAAAGCTGTTCGAAAGAGCAACCCAGCTCTGACTGCGTCGCTGAAATATGCATTAGAGTTGCGTGTTTCTTTTCCCCTACCCGAGTGCTCCCAGACGTTAATGGACGCGGACACAGCAAGAACAGGCCACGGAACGTGAATACAGCACAGCGCAAGCATTCGCGCACTCTACTCACGTGCGTGCAGTATACGAGAGTCGTCGCTTTTGAGCGAGCCCTACGTTGGCACTTCTAAAGTGGACAAGTGACGTTGCTGCCGTCGTGAATCCGCCATATAAAGCAAGGCACAATAGTGCTGCGTAGAAACAGGCGGGGCTATGTTTACTTGTCAAAATGAAAATAAATAGCAAGTTCGCAAGTAACGGACAGTTTGCGGGGCTTTGGTTAGTAGACGCGTGATAGAAGATAGCGATCCCTGGTTGTCTTTGAGCGTTAGCAAAGTTGAAGGGCGTCAGGTAGTCTCGCGGGCCAGTTATAGTTCACATTGGCTGGCATTATGACGGGCTCCATCGTCATCGTGCGCGTCTTTCCAGTTCGCTTTGCCAAAGAACAAGATTGCAGAACGTTGCAATTGCGCCGCCTACTTTCCCACGTAGCGTTGGAATTCAGCGCATTCCGGTGCTTTATCGCGGCGAGATAGCTGGGTTCGGCTGTAAACCTGCGCACTGCTTGCTGGCAATGGTCAAGCATTGTTCGCTGAAGTTGTCGGCGGCAGCAATATCTTGCGTTTCCTTTTGCTGACGGCGTGGGCGAAGAACACATTTACGGTTGGCTGTGGGAGCAGCCTGGTATCCGAGGAAGTGTTGCAGCCCGTTTTCCCAATACATTTATGTTATTCTTCGCTGCTTGAAGGTTGGTGCTTTTTTTTATATATTGCGAAGCTTTATTTGCCTCTTCCCCCGCTTTTCGGGGGATGGCTCTTGGCTGCTGACTGCTGTTTTGCACGATTGGCCCGTACCGGAAATAGCGCAAACAAGCAACAGATATATAGTGAAAACAGAGGCGACCCACAGTGGCCGGTAATGCACGTAAGTGCAAACGTGAACCTTATTACAAACACGCCGTCTTCATCATGGCGTTGACAACATTTATTCGCCTTCATTCCTTCGTTTCCATGCTGTCGTCATCGTTCCGTCGTTATCATACCGTCGTAGTCAATCCAACGTCGTCGCGATTACGTAGTCGTCGTGATATCGTCGTCACGCGTGCCAAACGCATGCTCAAGCGCCACTTGTTTATGTTTCCCAACAGAAATGTGTCCGACCTGGTAATGCGCTCAAAACTGGCATACGGTCTCTAAACAACAACAGTTTTCTTTGAGAACAGTGTGGGATACCCATATTTTTTTATTTTCTTTCTTCTTTGTGCGTATAAAAACTTCGCACCCTGAAAGTTTCTGCTTCCTCGAATCGATGATGCCTTCGACCTTAAAGGGTAAAATGGAATTGTTGATAAGGGCAAATTAAGTTGTTCTTTCTTTGAAATTTTTTGTGCCTATTATTCCGGCACAGGAAAATGTCATGATAGCTGCGAATTTCGACATAAAAACTGCACCTAATGAACTTTAGTAGCTGTCAAACTGCAATCCCTGTCAAACTCTCGTCTCAGATATTTCGGTGCGCACCAAGGTACGAATTTACAAGAAGTTTTGTTTCCAGGATTTTTTTTTTTGTATTGGTCGGCCACCTTTGATAATAACATTTTCAGTATCAGGACAAGCTTGATAAGTCATCTGATAAAAATTTTATTGTAAGAGCTTGTTGCGAATACGGGTTTAAGTGCTAAGAAATTATACAAACTTTTCAACTACCGCTTTTCTCATCGTAAGTGTAATTTGATTTTGCTGTTGTGTACAGTATAATTTTTGTAGAGCCTTAGACGAAAAGCTGCTAGCCATGGGACAAACCAACGCCCTTATCAACTCAAGAATTTTTAAAGTGACTTTACGGAAATTTTTACAAAATTGGGGAAATATTGGAGCCAACGCATGCGGTTAAAGGGGTCACACGCATTGCTGAACGACGACACTCACGAAAAACAGTAAACCCCAAAATGAAATACTGTACTGATGACCCTTAAATAAGCACGGGTGTTCAGTTTTATAGGTAAACAGAGTTTAAATCCGGTTTCGTAATCTTTTGGTAATGGTATTCTTTGTGTGGGCTTTGCACTATGCAGCGTTTTTAACGCTCTCTGGCGTCGTCATGAATAGACCTCGGCTAAATCAACCGACTACACAGGCGCAGTTTGCACGTGTCTCTAGCCTACAATCGCGGTGTTTGATTTCCATTTACCGTAGGCAAGGATGCCACTGCAGAGGCAGTGAAAGCAGTGCAATCAAAGTAGTGCTGAAAAATAGAGAGCTTGGCAGGTTGGACTAAACCTTCAGATTAATGACAGTGCTTGTATTGCCCATGCTCTTCGCGTACGTGTCCGTTCGTTTCGTTGCTGCATGCTGAATCAAGGTAGGTAAGGCAAGGGTAAGCGGTGCGTTCTCAAACTTCAGATTCCCGAGAACACCGTGCCAGAACGTCAGCGAACATGTTTGTTGCGCCCCTGTAGGCGACTCTCAAGCGACCACAGGTATCCTGGGCTTGTGTGGAATCAGCACTATAAATGCCTGAAAGCTATTTTACTTTAAAAAATATCAGGGACTTCATTCACAGAGCTTTTATTTCGTAAGTGCTATAATAATATGTCCAGAACCAGCATTGATTAGAATTTCCTCGTACGAGCAATTATAGCGTAAGAACCGTTTGTGATTACGCTAGGTGATTAAGTGCGGATTATCACTCTCAGTGGGAAAAACACTCATGAATGAGAAAAACAAAAAAAAACAGCTTTGAGGCTAAAGGAGGTGCCATCGAAGGCAAGCCCTTGGAAGATGTTTGGGCATTTTTAAACCAACATAAACATAAAGATAGAAATAAAGGGGTAGGGGTAATGCATAGAGGTTGACAGGGAACCTTGTGCAAACCTTGTGGCAAAGCCTTGTGAACTTGGCACATTGGGTGCCAAGTTCACAAGGCTTTTTCTTCATATGTGTTGCCTACCACTGGCAGCTTCGCTAATGGTATGTCCGACATCACGATTGGCTGGCATCGCTTCTTGCGTACAGTTCTACCGTAAGAACTTTTTCTTAGAATACGAGCCCAAGATTGATATGCCCTACACAGAGAGAGGATTAAGGAGAGAATTACCGTATGAAGGAAAAGCTCAAAAAGATCACATGAAACAAAACATAAAGAACACAAGAGCACGGGATCATCCGAGTAGTTCGAAATAGGTTACTTGATTGCAGTAAAGTTTATAGACTGCGTTCTGTTGTGACGGAAAATATCAATCGGTACTACAGTATCAGTCTCCGCAGGACCACAGTACCTTGTCGTTAAGACGGCCTATATATAGTGCCGTCTCTAGTAGAGTCTGCGCCGTAACAACGTTTAAACAAAAAAATTTGATGCCGCTTCTACAACGCTGCTTTATATCGGTGAAGAAAGTACCAGGGGCCGAATTCTCAAAGCGTTTCGTTCATGAGTGCGGTTTGCCATTGGTCGGTTTTTCTTCGCTAATAATATGTTGATGCTTGGCTTGGCTTGAACTTACTTTTACGAATTATTCTACCATACGAACATTTTGTAAATACGGGCTCTGGAGTATAATAGTGCATGGGCTAGTCATAAATACGAATGCAGATTACAACAGTCTATTCTAGGCAAAGTTGCGTATCTGCACAAAAACGAAGGTTTCTCGCAGATCCAGCATCCCTAGGTCGCCTGTATCCACAGAAAACTCTTACGCTAAAATTGATCGTGACCACAAATTTCAATCAATTCTAATGCTAGACATATTATTAGCGAAGGAACCTGGGCAATGAAAAATCACACTTACAAATGACGACCGTTGTGAAAGGGACCCCTAAACTAACTTTTTTCGGTACCAACAACACCTGCGCATTACCTCTGCTTCACATGCAGGGGAGTCGTCACATGCATTGACGGCTGAGCGATGCACCACGTGCTGCATCAGCCACAGGCGGAAAAAGAATATTATCTGATGGCCACAAGTCAAACCTATAAAAGCCGCCCACAGATAAGCGCTATATCGCAAAGCACCTCGTGAAGTGCGCTTAAGTTAAATTGCCCTAGGTATAGCCTATAAAGTGCGAGGTGTGACGGGGCCCCTTTCTCCGGGTTAGCCCTTCACTTCGGGGACTTTGGAGCCCCACACTTGTGCTCAAGTCTCGCCGCGTTCAATAGGTGTCACCGCGAAGGCCGAATCAGGTGGCCGAGCACGAAGACCGCCAGAGAGCCGCTCTTACCGACAGCGCAGCCTGTTTGCGATGGCTAATAGAAAGCGAAGGGTTAGGACCCATGGCGAAGCGACATTGGTAGCCATGCGACAAAAGGCTATTTCCTACGAAAGGAAGTTTTCTATGCATTGTCGCAGATCTCATGCCGTAATTTTTTTAACAACAAGCCACCCTCCCCCCCCCCCTCTTTTCTTTTTCTTTTTTTGCACTCAGAGTACGCTGTACCTCTTACAAATACCGAGATACGTTTTCCCTCAAGCGGCTTCAGCTCCCGGTTCTCCACAGATTGACGCCCGCCAAAAGATTCCATCGTGTCTCATCTGAAGCGTGACGCTTCTCTGGTTGTCCTCAGGTCTCCACTTTCGCTCGTCCACGCTTTGATTTGAAGACGGGTGGCACAGACGTGGCATGTCATTCGCCCTGCCTCCAGGGAGACGCGGATGCTCCTCCGTCGAGTCGGCAAAGAGGGGAATGCGCCAATGTTGATGCCGCCTCCTTGTTCTCTCTTGGCGTGTAGAAAGCGCCGGTGGCTTCACCACTACCATTTGTCGCTATGGCTTCGCTCCCGTTGTATTTGCTGGCGCCGGTTCTTTTCTCCATCGTAGTCCGTCGAGCTGCGGCGTCAAAGGAACGATGGGCGTGAACTTCCGACACAACGGCAGCCGCTGCTTTGGCTGCCGTCCCTGGCTGTTGCGGGACGAGTTTCTTGCGCTGTTGTCGTCTTTGTTGTTTCTGCACGTTGGGATCGTGTTGATTTTCTTGTTCATGTTCTTTTTTTTTTGCCGCTTACAGCGGTTCGCCTTCTTGTTTTCGTTTCTTTCTTTCTTTTTTGAAGCCAGTACCAGTATGGTGTCCTTTTTTTTTTATTAAGAGTATGTAAGAAAGTGCTGGCACAAGGGAACACAACCCGCTACTCCTTGTTCCGGAGTAAACATAGAACTGGGCCCGAATTCACAAAAACTTCTTACGCTAGAATTTTGCGTAAGAAAGAATTTTAGCCAACCCAGATGCCAGACATATCATTAGCAAAGGCAACCATGCCAATGGCAAAGCGAACTTACGAAAGATAAGCTTTGTGAATGTGGTCCCCTGTTTCTTTAACGTTGGAGCACAATAGGTAATGAAGACAAGTGATAAAATGAAGATATCTGTTTGTAACAACAAATTGTAATCAATGTTATGCTACGATCAAGTTTCACTCTCTAATGATTTAGGTACAGTGGTTGCTAATGGTTGTTCGTGGAGCCTTTCACATCGGCGAAGGCATTTTCCGGAGCCGCGAAGCCCTTGATCTTAGATGAACCTCTCCGTTACAACATTGCCCTTCTTCGGTGACTACCCCGTCCTGCCAAATGAACGTGTACGGAACATAAACCGAAATAACCTCGCGCAAACATGCTGAGAACATAAAATACACCAGTGCTAAGGGACACGTCACTCACCAGCCAACAGGACTGGGACGAGGGCATCTCTAGTACTAACCGAACTCAAGCTCCAGTCCACGGCCATCCAGAGGGCCCGTGAAAGAGCGGAGAGGCTTAGCCTCCCGACTCTGACAAGGGAGCAGCCAGCGGCGAGTCGGGGGCCCCAACAGGTCTCCGCCGACTAGTCCCTCAGGACCTCAATAAAAGGTCATTGTCTGTCTGTCTGCTAAGCAGAAATAAGGGTAGATGACAGCAGCCACATCGTTGGGTCCGCCGTTTACAAAAAGTCATGAATGTTGAGTTAGATGAGCAGATATGGCAGTAAAAGACAGGAAATCGAAATACATGCGTACTTTTGAATAACCTACCGATGACTCCTCCGCGAATGTGCTACCGGCGTTTGAAAAGGATGCTATGCGATATGGTACTGTCACTTAACCAGCAAGGATTGACAGCACAACATAGACGATGACAAAAAAAGAAAGAAACAGGACATGCGCTTTTTTATTCCATCTGTGCCCGTCTGTGATGCACTATCCCCGCACTATGGATGTTCAGAAACTCGATCAGTTCTTCAGCCTAAGGCTAAAAACTGCGTATGCCTTTTTTTCTGCGCCTTTTCTCTACAGGAGTTACAAGTTACCACAATGGTGTCTAACATGCAAGCTGCATATATTCCTCTGTTCATATGCCCCTAGTGATGCTTGTTCGGAGGAGGATTGGGAAAAGACGTTAGCAAAAAAAAAAGAATTGTGAGGTTTTACGTGCCAAAATCCACGCTCTGATGATGAAGCACGCCGTAGTGGGTGGACGCCGGAATAATTTCTACCCAGCTTCGGTTCTTTAACGTGCACCTAAATCTAAGTACACAGGTTTTTTCACATTTCACTCCCTTTGAAATGCGGCCGCCGTGGTCGGGATTTGATCGCGCGACCTCGTTCTTCTTCTACGGCATTTGATCGCGGTCTCCATTCTTCTTCTACGTCCGTGTTTTTTTTTTTTTTTTTGCGCTACGAGAAGAAAATCTGGAAACATGTTACGCCAACAAGTCCAAATGTCTACACTGACGTGCTCAGCAGCCCAACACCATAACCTCTAAGCAACCACGGCGGGTCAATGGACGTTAGCAGTGCTCAATATTATTAACGTCAGACAATTAGTGGCCTCGGCGATAAGGAGGCCTTTTGAAGGTAGTTGTCGAATGTGGAATGTTGTCGAATTTCTCAGCAGTACTTAATGTATGCGCTATCCCTACGCTACAATACTAGTGAAGTGTTTCGCGGTCATGTTTGTATGTCATCATAAGTGGTCACGTGGCAATTATTCAGACAAACACACGCGTCACTTAATCGTTTCAAGGAAAACTACGTAACGTGAGGTACAAGACACTTGGTTATGTAATTACTTCAGTCTAAACAGCCAGCGCCTTCAAAATCATTATGAGAATATACGCTGACGCTATTAGTAAACCGGAAGTCTCGTTAAAATTTTGTTGCGTACAAATGCACGTGTTGGCGTAGCCGGATGTTTTTCCATGCTTTAGTGAAGTGCTGAAAGATCTTCGTGCACGCTCCCCTCTAAGAAGGCTCAGTTTCAACTAATATTGTCAATCAGTGGTCAGTTTCACAACTGCATCACAGAGAGAAGCAATCTTCTTTCTTTGCAATCTCTACTATAGTAGTATGCTAGATATACATCTGAGAAGTGTGCTATCTTTTAGGCACTCTAAGGTAAAATGAAGTATCAGGCAACGACGTTGCAAATTGGCCATTGCGGCTATATTAAACTGTGTTCTCTGCCTTAAAGCCAGTGAACTGTTTCATCTATCTGACGCGCGCACAGCGACGTCGATCATTATGCCTAATTTAATTATGGATTTGCGAAAACTGCCGTATTTCACACATACGAGCGATATACAATGCTGAGAAGACAACTGTTTTGGTTAGTGAAGACGCCACTGGAGTCACATCGCACCCTAGCCTAAGATTTAACTTGTGCAGGTGGAGTTTTTTTCAGAGATCGTGCAATAAGCTTTAGTTGACTCCAGTTTCTGTATTAGGCTGCAAATAACGGCCTGCCTTATTTTTCTGGTTCTTCGGGTGTCTCGGTAAAACTCAACTGAGCTGCAATAAGCGTTTAGTTTAGTCTCGCCAATACAAGGAGGGGGGTAGGGCCAAAGGCTGCTTTGCATGTGTGTAAATGAGAACATCGTGGGTGGTTTTAAAGGCTTTAGTAAAGACTGTCGTTATCAATTAATGATTACTGACAGCTTGGTTGATCTGCCTACTGAATGCGTTTGTGAGTTATTTGGCTGAAACTAATTGAATATGCTCGAACCACGTACTAAGCGTTTGTGATCACCATTACACGTATTTTACGTTCTGAGCTTCCCATCATGATCGGCTTTCCTGTACCGAAACAACCACTACCGCACCGTTCCGCGGGTGCAAATCAGTTATTAATGGAAAAACAGATTATGGATTCGCTTTATAGCCGCCTAATGAATGATCACATGAGCCGGAATTTTGATGCTGGAGGTATGCGCTACAGACTAAGACCCTAGCAATGTACATTGATTAAAAAACTTGGTCGTATGATATTACAAAAAGCGCGTTTTTTTATATGTTCTTTCTTTCTTTCCCTTTCTTTTCTTTTTTTAATCACTTGTTGTTGACGTGCTTGGTATTGTATATATAGCATTTCTTTATTTCTAACTTCAAGATACTGCTTTTCTCACTGACGATACTTTATTAAAGTGCTTAGAAGCTGGGCTTATGGCTAAGATAATACGAATTCACTGTGCAGTGTGCTTGCGCAAGTACCGTATTATAGGTGACGGTTCACGCCGGGATGAGAGGAAAACGACGTCAATCGACGGTAGAAATGGCAGGCTTTCATTTTTAGTAATGCTTAAGGGCGGGTACTTGTGGTGTAACAAGTTTACGAGTGTCGATTGGAAGTTGAGCTACTTATTCTAAAGACCCGTGATTGAAAAATTCTGGGGATTTACGAGGCAAACGTGCGTTATGCTTACGAAAAAGGATGAAGTGAAGAACTCCGGAATAATTCTGACCACCAGGGGTCTTTAACAGGCAAACATGTACAGTTGTACAGGCAAACTTGCTGCACTTGTCTTCGCTGAAGAGGCGTTCGCAGTACCTATGAAACATAGCAAATTGGGTGGGACAAACGGAATCCATCGCTATACAGGTAATTTGGTTGTAGTGGCGTCCGTTGTAGATTTGTAGATGCGTTCCATTATATAGAACCTGCAATATAGTTCTCCCCTTCTATTTACGCCACAATACTTTCTGAACTTTGTCACCCAGTGACAAACGGTCCTTCCTTCGTGCACGATGCAGACTGTACGAGTGCTCTCATCTGTGCACGCGTTTCGTAGGCCACAGCGTGCAATACCCTATCGAACGAAGGTGACTTTGTATGCATACATTCTTGAAAAGACAACGGACAAATGTAAATAAATTTTCCTTGAGAAGACAGTCGTGTCCTCTGAGAGAAACTGCTGTTATAGGAGTAAATGAGCTCAGAGCTCTGAAGTCTGCCGATTTTTTTTAAAACTTGGGCTTCACTTTTAAATAAACGTTTCGGCCAATGTAATGTACTTGTACAAAATGCCCAGTATACTTTCAACAAGCAGGACGGAACGTTGGCGAGAGCCAACGTTCCGTTACTGTTATGTGAAGTGTTCGTTAAGTGAAGTGTTCGTGTGAAGTGTTCGTTTAAGTGAAGTGTCCGTTACTTTTATGTGAAGTGCTCTGAAATCGTAAGCGTCTCCCACTTCACTGGTATACTATAGGCGACGGAATTCACTTGGGCTCAGTCGTCCATGGCACATCGATAGTTAAGCAGAAGGGCCCATATATAACTGCCAAATAGACAAATTTCCTTCGGCGTATCCCTAACGAAAACTGAACGTCTAATCATCCAAATGAACGTTCTCAGAAAAAGACGCGTACCAATAACGAAGCAGATTTAAGCACCGAATATCAATCTAGCACGAGCTCGTCCACGAATTGCGGTGCCGGAAGTGTTTTGGAGAGAACGATTTACCTCAATATCACGCTAACGAATTTAGGGTCAAACGGGGACACCAACGCTCGGATGGTCGCACAAGCGGGTCTTTTAATCTTGCTCTGCCTTCCGATTAGGACCTGCCCTGGCTGGACCCATTGATGTCTGGGCAACTTTCGTTCCCTTGGCTACTTTTGTATATTTGGTTCCTGCGTATGACCTTTGTTATCTGCACTATTCCTGATTTACTCAGCTGCCGGCGGGACGTCTGGCTGTGTGCCAGGAGACCTTTGAAGCAGGGAAGTGGACCTCTTAACGAAATTTGATTCCCTGCACGCTTTCTCGTCCCAAGTGTTCCCGTGAGGACGCCTTGGTAAATCGCTGGCGCCTTCGCCAAAGTATTTATTGGATACTCTAGAGTGTCACGGTTCTGGTCTCCGTGCCTCGATCGTAGCCTCAGCCATTTGAACCCCTTTTGTTTCTCTTTTTCTTCTTTTCTTTGGAGCATGCTGGCGCTTTACACATTCTTCTTGCTCTTAACCCTTCCGTTAGACGCGTAGCTGGGAGCATGCATTCCTCCCCCCCCCCCCCCCCCTTTGTGCTTGAATAATACGGTAAAATTGAATTCATTTATACATTTTCTTTCTCAGACAAACAAAGCCTGAGGCTCTCTTCAGGAATACCCAGATTTGGGCAGATATCTGCGATTGGGCGCGTTTCGGCCGCCTACAATGGGGTTCGTTTGTTTCAGTTGAAAGCAGGGTGTGCCTGAGCATGCGTCACCATTCAGTCAAATTAGTAACTTTTTTGAAAGCCGACGCCACCCACGCTTACTGTATGTAGTTTTGCCACAACGCAGACACGTTTCACAGAGCAGAGCATTCACGCGCGCATACAAAGGGCTCGGAACACCTGCCAGCAGCGATGCCAGCAGGTACGAGTGTGCTGTCGTGTACCGCTCGTTACCGGAAATAAAATCAACGTCTCTGTCGGGAGCGTAAATCGGAAGCCACTTTGTGCATTTGTGGCGTATTTTCGGCATTGTGCCGTGTGCCGCGGGCGAGTCTATTTCACGTCACAAAATAGTTACGCTGTTAGCATGGGCGACATTCGTGCCACTGGCTTCGATCAGCAACCGCATGAAACGGAAACCAATCGTGGTCATAACGCAACACGTAAAAAACAGACCTAGGCTATGACGACGCAACGACAAAAATTATTTGACTTCATTGATTGGGCTTCATACAATACAAGCCTAGGTACCATATAGGAGATGCTGTTATATTGGAGCACTCTTGAAAAATTTTTGTCATCTGGGTTCATCAACGTATACACCAAAAGAGCCGTACCCAAGAGTCTTTTTTTTTTTGCCTCCGTCGGTATGCGGTCACAACTCCAGAACGCGTACTTGTGTTTTCGTTGCGCCAAAAATTTATTCTACGCGATTTATGCATCGTTGTATTATTTGCGCCACAGAGAAGCCGCACAGAAGATTGGGCGCACATGCACAAGCACCGCTGAACTGTAGGTTGAACAACATAAGCTGACTCATGGCGTCAAGACAATTCGCGTACATGCATCTTCAGACCATGAACCCATCTGCTGCGATAAAGACGATGTGAGCAAAAATATGTAGAACGAAATGAACCTAAGCATGTGAAATCACTGGCAGCGCAGGTCCATTCTCAAGAAGAAACGAAACATCCCCGAGAATGCATGGAAAAAGCGGTGTGAAGAGGTGCAACAATAGTGTAAGTGAAAAGGCATGCAGCTCGGAATGTCACAAGGAATGTCACACGATTTCGATCCCAAAAATACCGATCGAGAAAAATTGCGTCTTGCTGAAGGTTACAAGCCCATTATGCTACAAAATGTTGACTATAAATTTATTTGCCAATGTTTTATCCACCAAACTACCATTTGTAATGTCACTCCTTAATTAGACCTGATCGGACGTGCCGATTGAAAAGGTTCGCTACTTGCAAACTAGCATCCGTATCGCTCGGCCGATTTTCGATTTTCGTTTAAAATTCATTGTGCAACTTACATTACTTAAGGTTGGCTCTCGCAAAAGCATTTCATAGTGTTTCCTACCTGTTTCTGTTTTCTCTTCTACAACATGGTTCTGTTGGTTCTGCTTCATTATAGGGAGTACGAACTTGTTATAGTCATTGTTCTACACGCCTATGGCCAATGGCAATTTCTAGGAGCCTACGTAAATCAAAACTTCAATCAATCAAAGCTTCAGAAAAGTGTTTGCCTGAGCTCGTTGGTGGCACATAGCACAAATGGTTTCCAGCAGAACGTATGGACACGGGCAGAAAGGAACGACGACACACGCTGTCGTCGTCCCTTTCTATCCGTGTCCATACGTTCTGCTGGAAACCATTTGTGCCAAGCAAAGCTGTAGTATGTCACTGCTGCTCTTTCCTCTTTACTGAGAGCCGCTGTGCTTGAGCGCGCTCTCCACCTGATGGGACACGAGTTCTAAGTGCTACCGCGTGGAGTTGACGTAGCTCTTATCTGCATGAAAATTTGGAAATCCAATGACAGGTATCAGGCAATTAATACCCATGGCTGAAGACCTTGACAGTTAGAAGTCGGCTTACCCCTTGGTCGGTTATGAACAGTGCAGCGCGTAAACCAATATTATTAGGAAAATATTCATACAGACCTAAATTCAATCAGCCAACACGGTGCACTGTATATTTATACGGAGCAGGTGCGAATAAAGAAGTTTTTCCTCATGCGCAGCTGCCTCAGAGTGCGCACACCTGCTGCCTCGAAGATGCGGACCGCGCATCGTTCTGCACAAAAACATCGTAGAGATGAACCGCTTAACCACGCTTCAAACCTATGCTTATGAAATTCGGCTTATAGTTTCGTTCCTCGCGTCTTTATTTACCACCGAAATTTTCCTGCCGCTCACGTGTCAATATTATGCCTCTCTTGCTCAAAGTGTTGAGTTGGTAGGAACTCAAAGCTTCTTTTCGTCATAGCACCTCAGCTAAAGAAGAAACTAGTTGATTTTGTTTTCACATTTTCAGCTTTGCTGGCCAAATGTATGCCTTTCTCACAGTCTGGCTGGTGCTTCTGGCTCACGTTCCGTAAACCGAAGCATTCCAAAATCTGGCTTCGCCACCACGTGTCACCTCGTGTCGAAGATAAGCCCGAACGGCTGACTCAAATGAGAGCCTGAGTTTGAAGTGATATTGTATATGGACACTGGTTGTCGTTGACCGGTAGTGAGTGACATGCGTATGCTCGCTGTACCAATAAGACAATACCACGTCAGAATCCATCTCACGATGAATGTCGACGTTAATCCGATTACCATTCAAGCACTGCATCGGCACACCATACTGCAACCGCCTAAACGTGACATGAACGTAGCGTGTATGTAGTTGGACTTCCCTATGAACATATTGCGCCGTCTAGCACCGCCACAGCGAAGTCCCCCCGTGGCGCTTTGTGAAGTTCTATTCAGGTCCCAGATTATCTGAATCTGTAAGACGGGTGTTCAACACCACCCCGTCACCGGATAAATTTAATTTGTAGGATGGCACATAACTATAGTAAACACAGGTTGGCGTGGAAATGGGTTAGCTGATGAGCAGCACATACGTACCCACTGTCACCCGTGACCGCACGATTGGTCGCACGATTTTATTTCAAACGCGGTTTCCTCATTATAGCAGCCCGATGCTCTAACCATTTGACCATGGACTACCCAGTGACCCAAGTTGACGGGATGAACGGTTAGAGACGCAGACAGACAGCCAGACTGATAAACTATCAGCCTCCAGAAAGTGAGTAAAGTACACTAAGGATGTTATTCGCATTAAAATTGGTAGGCGGTATCTGATTACGCACTATGACTGTATTCGTGGAACACCTCCTAAATATAATTGAAAGCCTGCTTGCTCCCACCGAGACCTCACCATCGTAGCCTGACGCTTATCGCAGCTGGCGATCTTCCACAGCGGCTGCCTTCTCTGAGCAGCGAGCGACCATCCTCTTTTTGCATGCTGTCCTTTTTTTTTTCATTTTTACGTGCACAGTCATGATGTCATGATGTAACCTTGGCGATGATCCCCGTTGGACAGACTAGACTAATACTTGGTAGAAATTGAAGAACACTGGTTGAATATCCAAGTTTATATCGTAGCCGCTCTACTTCCGAGCTAACATACACAAACAAAAAAAAGAAAAGCTTTAATTTCCGTTGTCGGCCGACGACTATTAAAGGCAGGATTTTTTATATATTACTTCGGAAGTCAACGTATTGCAGCAAGAAATGGCTCGAGGGCGTCTGAAAAGGGATCGTCGGTGCATGGGGTCTTGCCCCTGATCAACTTCTCGAAATACCGAGCACCTACTTGCGAAACATTAACTTATTAGTGGGGCATTTTATCACCATCTATGCGGCGGTCGCCGCAATTATTCTCAAAGAAACATGGCTTGCAGTACATAGCATGGCATGACTTGGAGTCAGTTATGAACACTTACTGTGTAAATTACGCTGCAACGAAATAGCAAAAATTGTACTTGTAACGTCATGGGCATGATAATTACTAAAGTGTTGTCTACAGGGCTTTCGGACATTTTTTTTATTCTCCATAATAAAAGGTTTAGCGTTTGTTGGTCGACGAGAAAAGCAAAGTAAATACATTCATTACAACTCAAACTACCTACGTATGCCGTAATATTGCATTCGACAATCGACAAATTGAATGAACAGTTCTTAACAAGGAAGGCGAAGTAAATTAACATTGAATCAAAGCTAATTGGGGAATCAAAGTGAATTAAGAGTAATCAAAGCGAATTAAACTGGATTACGTAGCAAATTGAGAGGATGACTAAGCAAATTAGGAGCAATTAAATAGGAATAATAAGGACGACGAAGCAAATTGAGAGGACTTAAAGCGAACTAAGAAGGGTGACAAAGCGATTAAGGTGGATGACTCAACGAATTAAGATGAATGACTCAGCGAATTAAAACGGCCGATTAACGTGGCTAATTAAACTGGCTAAATAATGCATTGGCACTTCGGCTTCCGCCTTCCAGTCGTCTGTGACCCTGTGAATGAGACCCTGTGAATTGTGTGTGTGTTTTTTTTATTACTCGTATGTTTCCTTAACAGCGCCGATCTGCACGAAATGAAGTCAGTGATTATGCGAGCTGCCTCGGTGCCTTATAATACAACCTCCTCACTTGCATTGACCATATTTGTAACCATTTCATAATAAGCACTTGAGCCTCCACCTTCCAGTCGTTTTAGGGATAACATAAGAGACCCTGTGATTTTTTTTTTTTTACATGGTAAGCATTTCTATGGTTACCTCACGAGAAATCTGTATACATGCGTCCGTCCATCGCGTACGATGATTGCTTTCAAGATACAACCAGCAGCAATGTTTTCACCAGCTGTGGAAGACGACGAACGCGCCAGCAGTGGCACGAGCGTGAGGGGCCGTATGGGAACGCTGGCATGATCAGCGGCATCGGAGCCAGCTGTGGAAGAAGACAACGACGAATGTGCGAGCACTGGCACGGGCGCGTCTCTCTGACCCCGTCACGTGTGCAATCAGCCACGCACTAGGCACACTTTTAGTAAGCCAGAACTGTGGATCAGCCGTGGCTTCGGATCGGAACGTCATCAGCGCACCCGGCGCCTCCACCTGCAATAGTAAGTTGCTTGCCTCATTAGTTCACGTGGCGCCGCCTTCCACAGCAGTTCCGTGTCGCCGCAGCGCTGTCGCATTTACCGTAATGGCGCCAACACGCCCACAGCCGCTCAGCAGTGCGAGGTAATATTACCAGCAGTGTTGAGTGAGAGCACTCAACACCATGCCGTTACTATGAAATGCTTACGCATCATTCAGATAACTCCCTGATGCGCTTTTACGTAACTTTCTTCATTAGCTGCATTGAACATTCATGAGACGGAAACGGAGCCAGTGATTATACGAGCCTCACCTCTCTGCCTTATGATACAACCTCCTCACTTGCATTGGCCATCTTTGTAGCTCTGTCATAGTCATATGTATCAAATCTCTTAGAATGAAATGGATCTGCAAAAGAAGAGCCTGCATCCCCTACTGGACGTAGGTCTTTTAGCCAAACGACTCCTTAACTGAAAGCTTAAGCGTCATACGTAACCTTTACGCTCATTAATTGAGAGATCGTGTTCGGCACACTCTTCCTAGCGTACGCGATCGGAACCGCGTGCGCACCAAGGTGCGAACGCACCATTGGTGTAATCACGGTAGAGATGGGCAAAACGGCTCACTTCAGTGAGCGGCTCGCAATGGCTCAGCTCACTGAAATGAACCGGTTCATTTGAACGGCTCACCGGTTCACTTAAACGTGCCATCTGTGTTATGCATATTTTATAGTTATTTGGCTTTGAAAAAAAACGATATATGTATAATTGCATAACCGTGTTACCGGTATTTTCGCTATTTTTAGGGGTTATTATTGCGATAGCAATTATATGGACACTCAAAAGCAGATTTCTGCCGTCGCCGTCGCCGTCGCCGTGAGGTTCCGTATGACGTCATTTGGAGAATAAATCGTCGCCGCGCGCGGAAACGTCGCCTCCCTTCCCTCCCCCTCCCCCACGGCCTCTCGCTCGTCGGAAGAAGGCGCGTTTGCTCTACATACATGGTGATTGTGAAGGAGAACAGAGACGCCTACTTCTGCAGCCCTTAAGCGAGCACGGCGCAGAACGCGCGTTTGTTCTCCGCCGTGCGTTCACTCCCCGTGAAAGACGCGCCCCTCGCGCCCTTTCACTCGCACATACAGCGTTCGGCGCGCGGCGACTATTTCTTCTCCAAATGACGTCATACGGAACCTCACGGCGACGGCGACGGCGACGCCGACGGCAGAAATCTGCTTTTGAGTGTCCATATAATTGCTATCGCAATAAAAAAACGATATATGTATAATTGCATAACCGTGTTATCGGTATTTTCGCTATTTTTAGGGGTTATTTTTACATATATTAAAATCATGAATTTTTAGTTGTAAAGAAACTTTCTTTTCCCATATTGAGGATAAAATGCTTATAATACTGTAACAGGCAGAATGCGACGTACTTTTCTCAGAAAAAAAGTAACTTCATCGTCATTACAGGAGCTTTTCTGTTTTTGTGGTACTTTAATATCAACTTTGGTCAAAATAAGAACCCAAAATTATTGCACATTATCTTTCAACTTTATTCATTTATTCTCATACGCACGCTGACTATAATATGAGTGAGCTGTAACGCCATGCAAGATGAATGTCGAAATCATCTCTTGAAGTACAATACAAAAATCATACTAAAGATCCACAAGACTACCACACGTCCCCTTCGTTTTTTTTTCTCTCTCTCTCTCTTGAGCGCACGCGCGATACTGGCGATCATTCCATCATGCGCCAGGGCAAAACAAGAAAAAGAAGAAATAAAGTTCTATTACAACACAACAGATCATTCGCCTCGTTTTATTGACGTGCTAATGATACATGCTCAGAAAATGCGATGAAGTGGATGCCATGGGCGACATATTCATGACTACGCTAATTAGCACAAATGAAGACCAGGACGTAAACTGTACGTTCACCTGTTGTCTATAAAGACACGGAAGACCATCTTCGATCACATACCGTGCGCTGGTGCAACAACACTTCGGTGAGAGTCGTGAGACATCGTTCGAACAGCAGCAGGCAACGAACCGGTACCATCCTTTGTCAATTAAGGCTTCTTTACTTCTCCCTTCGGTGACATCGGGACTCACAAAAAAAAGAAAGGGACCACTGCGCACACCACACTGCGAGCGAGTACGAGTAGCGCGAGTCTGCCCACGCCGGCCACCACTCGTCGGTTAGAAAACGAAATCTCGAAGCCCAGCAGAAGACAAGGCTCTGAAGGCACGGTCCGGCACGGCCCATTGAGCGAGATAGAACCGGCTTCCTCGCTCCGAAAGAACCGCTGCTCACTTACTGAACCACCGCTCCCTCGCTCTTCAATAGAGCAGTTCAAAAGATCCGGCTCACTCCTGAGCGCTCTCTAGGAACGGTTCCTCACGGCTCGCAGAACGAGGGAGAGCCGACTTTCTCTCTCCGAAAGAACCGCCGCTCACTTACTGAACCACCGCTCGCTCATGAGCGGAACTCGCTCAGGAACGAGCCGGATCTTTTGAGCCGCTCGTTTGAAGAGAGAGGGAGCGGTGGTTCAGTAAGTGAGCGGCCGTTCTTTCGGAGAGAGGAAGCCGGTTCTCTCTAGAGCCGTGGCGAACCGTTCCGTCTCTTCTGCTGGGTGCGATTTCCGCGCTATCTATTAGCGGTGTGAGAAAGCAACTGCCCTCCCGCCCTTCCTCTCAAGAGTCGCCTCCACCCCCTTGCCTTCGGCTGTCTTTTGAGCCGCTGTTTTTGAAGAACGAGTGAGTCGTGGTTCAAGTGAGCGGCGGTTCTTTCGGAGAGAGAACCGGCTCCCTTTCTCCAAAAGAACCGCCGCTCACTTTTACTAAACCACGGCTCACTCGCTCTTTAAAAAGAGCGGCTCAAAAGATTCGTCTCGCTCCTGAGCGACCCATCCCTAAATCACGGTGTAAGAAGAGAGGTGCTCCGACGGCGCGCCAGCGCTGGGACGAGAGAGCGGCCACTTCGTGTGACCGAAAGTGATCGCCGCCGCTAGGGACAGCACGTGTTCAGGGTGGCTTGCTCTATGCTGGCACTCCTATGGAGCAGCGGCACAAGCGCGGATAATTTATCACCTCAGTCAGCATTGAAACACCCACATCTAAAGACACGCTCTTTTTCGTTATTAAGACGCCTAATTCTGAGCAGGTAGAAGGTTTCACGTCGCTTACTGTCAAAATACCGTCATTTCCGACACGATAGAAACGCGTCGTCTGCTCAGACGCTCACCGCGTCGGAGCCACTCGGAGCGCGCACCGGGTGCGCTTCTTGCAAATTGTTACTCTGTCTGGCCAGTTAAAGAGCCGTTTCGTGGTATCAAATCGCCGACGCTGGCAGCTTGGGTGACCTGGGCCTGCTGGAGCTTGGGTGCCAGCTTGGGTGATAGGCAGCTTAGCTGCAGGGTGTAGGGCGATGCGCGGAACCGTCTCATTGATTCCCTTCGACTGCGAATGCAGAGATGCTCTCTGATCCGCTGTCTGAATTGGTCTGAATCTTCTGCGTATATGGGTGCTGCAAGAAGTGCGTAATTGTGCTTTAACATGGGCAAAAAGTGCTTCGTACTCGGCTGCAATAGCGGCTACGCGTCTTGCAAGGAGCCGGTATCGCTCTTCAGCGCTCCCAAAGAAGAAGCTCGCCTGGAAGGGTGGCGAAAGGCCATTCCCCGTAGCGACCGTGTTCTCCGATCCACTGACCATGTCTGTGAAAAACAGTTCGACAGTCTTTACAAAATTGGAGTCTAATGCATCTCTAATGCAAATATCAAAATTAGAGTCTAATGGAGCCATACTCTAAGATGACAGCTGCTAGAGCCCGCAATAAATAAATCACTCATGCGATCTCGAGTCGAAGTATAGCTCGGAATGTGGGCAGAAATATAAAGGAACCTTCCTCCAACCAAATAGAGGCATTTTAAGCAGTCGAACGGCATATATGGATCGAAATAAAGCACCTCTGCCGAGCGCGCCCTAAAAGCGCCAGCAAAGCGAGCGAAAAAGTAGGACCCCAGAACAGGTGCTGCCCCTTGCGGCAGCGTTGTGCGTAAAAGTCATGCTAAGTGGCCGCGCCTCGCGCCACCGTTGGATCACCTCTCTCATCTTGCACCGTGGGTGTAATGTTAGGTTGCTTGAGGGAAATCCTGCACTAGCTTTGGCGTGCGACGTCAAAGACAGATTTTTACGGAGAAAAGGAAGAGCGTGCTGACCACACTGTAACTACTCTACCATAACTGTCTCGCGCTCACACCTGCAGATTGGTCAGCAGTGTGGGGAAGCATGAGGAGGAACAGAAAGATGACAGAGATACGCAGATACGATTGTGCTCCCATAGCCAGGTATTACTGCGATCGCAATTACAAGGTGTCCCAGCTAGCGTTAGCCAAACTCTTGAAAATAAAATGTAGAGTATATACGAGGACGCAACCAATGGTATATTGTCAGCAGTGACTTAACGCACCAGGAGGATTTTCTCATAATTGAACTGTCGATAATTAGATGATATTATTTAGCTAACTTTTTAATTACGGCATTGAATGCGCGAATTTTGACAGAAAAGTAATAATTGTGTTTTAAAAACAGCCGATTTAGTTGTTTTCAGTGTGCTATGTCTGGCGCCATTATTGTTTCCGTGGTATATAGAAAACGCGCGAAATATGAAAATAGCCGCACGATTACGCGTCCGCGCGGCGCGACACGTGTGGTCCCAGGTGTTACTCGGAAGAATTAGCAGTACACGTAAGCTACAGTTACGCTAGCGGTGTCTTGTGCCGTTTTGGGGCGTTCTGCACGCACCAGATAACGCGCTTCTCTGCCAAGCATGACGCCATATGCAGGAGCACTGCCACGTTCACGGAGGATCCCCAAATGCCTCAACACTGTCCTTGCTCCGGCCGAGCCAAGTGAACAAGTGAGTGAGAGTTCAGTTCAGTTCAGTTTATTTCCTTAAAGACCCCGTTATCAGGTATTTTACATAACGGGTGGGGTACATCATGCAGTGAATAATTCAACGTAATAATCGATGGGATCTACACTTCAAAACGTCCACTTCGTTGTTCTTGGAAGGCGTAGCTTGCGTCGTGCCGAACACGTGGCCTGCCCATGTGCTCCCATTGCATCAACCTGCAACGCGGGATTTCTACCACGAAGATAGCCGTCAGTGATACCAATTGACTGCTTACAACATAGCGATCCCACCGATGCCCGAAAAACATCCGGGCATCCATTTTACGTCAAATTATCACGTCTTGAAGATCCTAGGTGAGGGTCGCCCAGCCAGGCCTAACCAGACAGAACATTCTTGTACGGGAGCGTGCACAGCTCCGCTGGCGCTCCGCGACGTCGACTCCGGTCCCCGCCGTAATCGAGCAAAGCCAAGACGCGGTACGCGATGCCCCTAGGCGTGCCCCAATTCGACTCTTACGCAGCCGTCCTGGTAGACAAAGACCACGAAGACATCCAAACCTCCGACAAAGTTGAAATCAGCACCACAGCCGCCTTAGAAGGCGAACGCGCCGACGACAACATAGGAGACTGGTTCACCATAGCCCGCAAACACCGTCACGCTGCGAGCCAGCTACGAAACGTCCCGATAACCTTGACCAGAGAACCCGAACCTGCTCTCACGGGCAACCAGGCAAACGAACACAAACCACGGCTCCCCCTACTTCCTTCAACCGACTACAAGGTTGTCCTCCGTCCGCGAGACTGCCTCGACTTCGGCAAATGGCAAACCCATCACGTCGCCTGAGCGGTAGGCCAGGCAGCCCACCCACCGCAACCGAATTTGAAGCACTCACGCTGAGGATCCGCAATCACCAGGACCTAGCCATAGCGGCTTTGACAAACGAGGAACTGGCGGACCACATTCGATGGATCACATCCCTACAACTTGGCGGCAAGGAGTACCAAGTCTCCTCATACGTAGTAACCCCGGACATGTGCAAGACAGTCGTCACCGGCATGAAGATTGAAGCACACTTAGATCAACTAATGGCGAATCTACGCTCCCCGCAACAGTTGATTCTCTACGCTCGCATGCTTGGAAAGTCAACGGCTGCTCTCATCTTCTTCGATGGGCTAGAAGTCCCGAGCACAATGTTATAATACGGAGGAGAAGTTCGATGTCGACCCTAACGACCACTCGCTCAGTTATGCAGCATCTGACTAAGTACGGGGCACAGGGCGGGCGTCCGCTCCCGCCGGAAAAGACCCCGATGCAAGAACTGTAGGCACGAAAACCCACCAGAAGGCCACCAATGCCAACCGAATTGCATGTTGCCGTGAGGCGAACATCCGGACCCAAGCTTCCTGGCCAGACAGCGCAAGCCGTACAACGAATCATGTTTCCTCGGAAATGCCGGTGATGCCAGCGGTGGCAAGGACACCGCCGCCACCAACAAACCCAGTGCCATCAACAACCCTGGTGTCACCATCAACTAACCACAAACTCATGAATCAATAGCATTACCAGCCCCCAGAAAGACCAACGCACACCGAGGCTGATCACCCCGAAGATCAGCAGCCTCTAAGAACAGAGATAAATCCAGGGACAGGTTCAGGTCCGGATCACGAAACCTCCCGTGCGCAACTACACCCATGCATGAATAGCGCGAAGCTGTGACAAGTGACCATGGGTGGGAAGGAAGGACAACTACCGATACGCTGGTCAAAGAGGAGCATCGGGACTCTGGTCACCAAGGACCTTGTAACGAATCAGCCAAAGGTGAGCTTTCCAACCATTCCACCTCATCTTCTCGCACCGCCACCCATTCCCCACCCCTTACATTCTCCACACGCAGTGCACATGCAGGGCCCCAGGTTCATCCAGTGAATAACTGCACTGCCACCACCCAAGTAAAAGAAATGATCACTGACATAACCCAAATGCTCAGGCAAGCAATAAGGACAATAGTCAAAGAAATGACACTCACTTTCCGATAGATATTAAAACAACTAAGAGACAAGCTTGGACAAGAGACAGAGCGAATCAGCAACGAAATGCATCAGGACAGTGAGTAGCTCATTAAGGGTTTCCAAGACCACAGACAAAAGCTAAAGGAAGAATAAATCAAATGTACCCTCCAACACATGCTCAAAGAAATAACGAAAGAGTTCATACAAGAAATGCCAAACAAAGTCACACAGGCAATCGCCCCATACCACCCACAGCCGCACCCGGGCTACCCAACTCGAAACAAGAGATTATATCCGGGAACACCCTTACGAACGCCACCCACGCCATGTCAGCTTATTATAAACCATGGCTAGACAGAATAACGAAGCACAAAGAAAATCAATCGAATTTGGCAGTGGGATTGCTACACGTTCCGGCAAAAACGCGGAAATTTTACGCAGTTTTTACACACACAGGCATACACACCAGACATACTCGTATTGTCACTACTAGAAACATACGTTCAGCCAATATTGACAAGTTACACCACTTTCGTGTACGCTGACCCCTGAAACGCTCCATTTAAAGCGTCAACATTAGTTTCATCACAGACATTAACAGCAATAGACCACATGTTCAGCCTTGCTGGGCACTGACGATAACGCAGCAAGGCTTCACCATACTGACGGACCCACCACAACCAATGAGAATAGGCATCATCGTATATCAGAAATGGCATAACCTAGGGCAGACTCTTGGCATCGACTACAATATTTTAGAAACAGAGCTCACCATAGCGCGAGCAAAAATCAAAGAGCTCAAAATAAGAATAACCAATTGGGACAAGTTTCGGAAGCTGCACGAGCAAGAAAGCTAGAATGAGTCAGGTGAAGGACGCGTGAACCCAGAAGACCTTCTGGATTGGGGCCAACAAATTCAAACAGACCTCCAGGTGACAACCAAAATCATCAACACGTAGACAGAACACCCCGAAGGCGATACACATAAGTTGCATCTATTGACCCTTTCCGCGGAGCAGTTTGTTTTAGAGAAACGAGATGGCGCTCACGGCGGCGCGCCATACCTCTCCTCAGCGACCGCGCACGAATACGAAACCATTACCGCTTCTATCTTGCTTCTGTGCGATCAGCTGTCGGAAATGCAACTGAGTTTTCGCTAACACACTGTGCTCCAAGCATGCTAGATTGAATCATGTGGATTGAAGACGTGTGCACTAGTTGGCTGCAAAAATAGTGACTGCCATGTTAAGGAATAGAATGAATCTCCGTGGCCAAGTTTGCGAACCGCTGCTGCAACTGTCCGAACGTGTTACCGGCACTTCGTAATGTACGTACAGCTTTCCTGGAGGATACAGAAGCTTGCTCATCCGCCAGCTTTGTATCGCTAACCTTTAAAGAAAGGGCTTCATCCCCAGAACGTCGGCAAGAGTGAGTGCCACTCGTTAAACAATGACAAAGGGAGTAGCGCCGCTTCCTGTCATAGCAAGTTTCGCGCACGTTATCTATACACATCTGTCCCAAATGGCAGGAAAACTTACGCCCACTCTATCGCCGACGTATCAAGAATAAGTGAATGAGCGCACACTTGAATATGTGCACACTGTATGCGCACAATAAATGACGGACTACACCGATGGCGCACGAATTGTCGAAGCTTAATCTTTCGTGACGGTCCACAAGAGTAAGCGAGTTACTAGCTGTAATATATATTTGCTACAAGGTATTAAAATGCACAAAACAGCTACGTTTCAAGCCTTGTGCGCAGCAAGAACAAATCTATCGAAACTGAGCACACCCGCGAGCGATTAGGCAGAAAATAATCACGTAGTGGTCGCACCGAGGAACTTCACTGAGTCAGAAACTGAGAAGCCGCTGCTTCAAAATATTTGCCAAATAAAGTACACAGAGCAAAACACACTAATCCTGATTCAACTCATGAGCGGAATGTTTGGATAGCTTGGAATACATATTTAGCCCCGCTTTTAGAACAAGCACCATATACGCTGCTTGCGCCGTTCCGAAAGAGCTTTTGCATGTTCTCTGAAGCTGTGATCAAAGCTTCGTGTCGTCCACCTAGTCACCGTCTACGATATCTCCGAAAACAGAGGTTTTTCTAAGCCGCGCCGGCGTCATACACTTCCATTGTAAACAAGGAGGCAACGGAGGCAGTTGAGGCAAGCAATGGACGCGTCACCACGTGATCAAACATGGCAGCGCCCACGGGATCACCGCGAAAAGGGTCAATAGGAAAATCAGTTTAGCCTGCAGAGACGATGGAAAAAGAAGAAACACAATCGAAGGTCCAAGCAATGGATCGCCTCCATAACAGCCCAGGTGGTAAGTTACGCGGCCGAGCTAACAAGAAACAACTGGAAACATTTATGCGATCGCATGCAAGAAACCCTGGGCACAGCCAAAACTTGGGCGCTGCTCAGAACCCTCAATGACCCCAATTGAAGCTAGGCAACGACCGAGAAAACTCTCTAAAAGATCTTCAGACAAAGAACACGTACAGAGGTACAGGTTCCATATCGGCTTACAAGTATTATCCCCATGCGGAATAGGAACCTAGACAGTGACAACAAGAAATCATAGCGCACTTCACCGAATATTACACAACACCGCCCCGGGAGCAGACGGCATACAATACCGGCTTCTTAAAGACCTCGACGACAGGTCAACAAACGAACTGACAGCCTACTTTCAATACCACTGGCAAGATGGCGCGCTGCCACAAGTGTAGGCCATGTCGATATCACCATGATGCCCAAAGCAGGCAAGCAGCCTTTTGTAACACAAGTGAGACCCATCTCGCTAACGTCATGCGTAGGAAAGCTATTCGAACACGTAGTCCTAGCTAGGCTTCAGCCATGCCTAGAAGAGCCCCTTTCACTGCCGCACACAGTGTTCGGTTTTTGCCAGGGGCTGTCCCATGCAGGACGTACTGATCCAAATTCAGGATGAATTAGTAAACCAAATCAGCACAAACCAACGAAAGCCATCCTCGCATTAGACATCAAAGGCGCGTTCGCTAACATAGGCCACGACCTAATAGTTGACAATCTAGCAGCAATCTAATGCGGCTGACGATCATAAAATTACTTACAAGCTTTTGTGAAAGACTGCACAGCCACGATAGGCGTAGGAAACATACGGTCAGACTCCATCCCTCTCGCGGGAAATGGCACGCCACAAGGGTCATTCCTCTGCCCCGTATTTAACGTAGCAATGAGCCGACGACCCCCGTTGCTAGAAGATATACAGGGAATCAGGCATGCGCTCTATACGCGGACGACGTTACCATCTGGGCCACCAAAGGCTAAGATGGGGATATATAGGACACGCTACAAGCAGCAGCGGACGTCGCCCAACAATATGCATGAGCAGGGCAACTAACGTGCGCAACACAAACGTCGGAGTTGCTCATAGTGAATAATGCCGAAGAAAAGCCGACCTACCACCTGACATCACGGCCACTGTCCAGGTTGACCCTGTCAACGAGGTAAACAGGCTACGGTTGCTGGGTCTGTACGTCCAAACGAAGGCGAAGGCCACGTTAACACTGGTGGTACTGAAACAACAAAGTAACCAGATAATGTACGAGATCGAAGGGTCACGAGTCGCCACCAGGGACTAAAGAAATTGGGCGTCATCTGCACCATAAAGGGCCTAATCAAAAGCCGCATCACCTATCACGCACCTTATTACCGACTCACCCAGAAACAAAGACGCTAGTTAGACATCCTAGTCGACACAGCAGTGAAAACGGCGACAGACATCCCCATCTACGACTCAACAACCCGATTATTACAAGTAGGCCTATACATAACACTATAACCGAATTAGTGGAGGCTCGAAAAGTTAATCACGTGGAACGATTCAAACACACTCAAATGCGATGGTCGGCCTAGCGAGTTCATAAGAGGGAGTGAAAGATGGAAGTATCGCGTCCGTAAATGCAGAATATTTGCGCCTCACCTATTTGCATAAAAACAAGAAAGCTTTTGCGGCGGCCACTTCCAGCCACATGTATGTGGCGCAACAGTCTTGAAACACGGTGGCGAAGGCCACGTGCTAGATGCAGCTCGGGCGAATGAAGCTAAAAGCTTTCTACAAACGCAACAACGTGGTGAGACGTTCATCTTCATGAAAGGTACAAAAACTGTTTACACACGCAAATCGGTCTTGAAGCGAGGCAAGGAGAATCCGTGTTATAACTTACGACACGCACGTATTTTATGACTGCTTAGTCAAGCGCACGTGCCACCGTAAACCTGAATATGTTATGGCTATAAATAATACACTTGGCGGCCACCTAAACGGTGCAAGAAAAACGTCGTTCCTTTTCAATTTCCACGCTCGGTCCCTCCGCTCATATTGTTCTTGCCCGGTTATACCGATTTCCTCTGTCTTCATTTTTTTGCAGTGTACTAGTTCGCAGGCGGGCTGTCTCTTTCTCCGGTGATATCTTTCTCCTTCTTCGTCGTCTTTCCCGCACCACTGTTTCAATTATTTATTTAGGGAGGGAGAGCAATGAATCAGTCGAGTTACTCGAGTACCCAGTAAAGTTTGTGCCGTTTGTTCCAGTTCAGCAGGATAAACCGGAAGAAGCATATTATTGCGGCTTCATAAATCTCACGAAGTCGGGGACATTACGGCTGTGTATGGCTTGACCGTACGGATTCTTTTCAACGGCTGCCAAGCGATAATCGATGTTGAAATTGAAGCTCTATAGTGCAGAAAAATAGCGGCTCTAATAAATATAAACGAAGATGCATTGCAACAGCAACAGGCGCAGATGCACACAAGCTGGAGCGACGAAAAGAATAAAAATTATATCTTTTTTTGTAACTAAGAGGGAAAAAAAGGATTTATAACAGCTAGAATGCTCGTTCTGCCTCTATTGGTGCGACTTTAAAATCAAATATATGAAAAAAACACCTTTTGTCCAGCACTTCTATCAACTTCTAGGGTTTAGCGTCAGGCACTTACACATTGGTGATGCGAGACGCCCTATATACTGGAGGTTCGGGATTAAGGTTGACAAACTAGGTTTTCTCGAGACGCACATAAGCTTACGTGCGTTTTTTACAATCCTTCTCCATAGAAATGGGGTCGCCGTGGCCGAAAATTCAACCCAAGATCTCGAACTTAGCTGCAAAATTACTATAGCGATTGAGCCACTCAATTCGGTATCTAGCAATTATGCGGGAACACATGGTAGCAAGGAGGAATAAATCATTTCCTGGTAATTCGCTTGATTATTCATCAAATCCATAATTCCTGGATGGTCTCACAGCATGCAAACCACAATTTCTGATGAAACATGCTTGTGTTCAAGCACGTTCTTTTTAGAGGTTAAGACCCACTGCGGGAAGCACAGCCCGGGGCAATGATTCGACCATTTACACGATCCTCTGGCTGGAGAAACGCAATAGTCTTGGTTTTCCAGCATAATAAGTCTTGACGTTGGCAGCATAATTCTTAAGCACCCGGCTGTCCATACGCAGCATGTGCCGTGTCGGGTGCGGGTGACTGATCTAAACTATAGCTTTCTTTCTCTCATTGTGATATCAATTATATGGGTACTCACGGCGGATTGCTGTCGTCGCCGTCGCCGTGAGGTTCCGTATAAAGCCCAAGGGCTAAAAAATCGTCGCTGAGCGCAGTATGCTGTATGCGCGAGTGAAAGCGTGCGAGGGTGAGCCGGCCATCGCGGCTCAATCTCACCCACGCAAGGAAGGGAAGCTGACGTGTTTCCTGTCAGGCCGTGGGGGGATAGGAGGGAGGGAGAGGAGGCGGCGTTGTTCTCCAACAGCAACTGAGCATTTCGCGACCGCTCAAAAAGTGAACTGGAAAACCCATGCATTTCGTCGAACACTTTGAAAATTTTTATCTCGAAACTGGTTCAGTCCTGAGAATTCGTTCCACGTGGATAAGCCTTGCAAACTCAGCAGCTGTAATTCGTAGATTGTAAGATGTGCCGTAAAATAATTAATTAAAAGGTTATTAGCGTAACTATGGTAATTATTCAATTAGGCGTTTTGATTTTTCGTGGAAGTAATGGCTGCCTCATCGAGTAGTTTAAATCAAGTATAATGATTGTGCTATCTGCCACAGGCAATTTTTGAAAATTTGGCACAGGTAAAATGAAACACCCTGTATATTATTAATGCTTTAGTATTCTTAGGGTACCTCCCGCACTTACGGGGGCCACCTATCTATCTGTGTCTGTATCTACGCTGGTAGCAATGTATGTTTGTATCTAACCGTTTTTCCACATACCTGGGTAACTGGTAGACCGTGATCGAAGGGGTAGCGCATCGGGCTGTTGTTCTGAGGGAACAGGGTTCGACACTAACCATCGGATCAGATTGGGTCACTGAGTATATGGACGCTATACCGTAAAATGATTCCAAACTGTTTTGATTACAATATCTGCAATCAGCCTCCACGATTGGTAAAAACATTTTCGGGCCACCCCCAACTTCGCCTATCTGTCACGCGACGTCACGAAAACCACGATAGCTCCCCATTAATATAACGTGTACACCCTGATAATGCATGATCAAACCACACAAAGTCAAAATAATCATTCCTGATTCGACGCCTTTTCACCATTAGCCCTCTGCTATTGGTCCAATGTTTTCTGGCTACGCCCACTTCGCCTGCCTGTCACGCGACCTCACAAAACCGTGAAAACTCACCACGTCAAAGTGACTTGTACGTGAAAAAAATGCAATAATATGCTGAACAAAACTGAAAATTTTTCTGAATAGCCACAGACTGCCCCGTTCCGAAAGGAATAGAAGATGGATGCTCGCCGATCCCTCAGGGCCTCGCTACTCGCACCTGCCGGTGAGCATGTATTCACGCGATAGCGTTTAGGGTCCCCTGCCGCAGAAAATCCCGCGTCGGCGTTGGCATTGGCGCCCGCGGCCGAGAATGAATAAAGCCTTTATTTTAAGGAAGCGGACGGCTCTAGGCTGCTGTTGGGGATTAGGTGGGAAAGGAATGTGGGTTCCCGGATTGTTGGCTGGGGCACATCTTCATCTCAGTCTTTGATCTCCCGCTTTATGCAGACTCAGGTGCATGTTCACTTCCGCCGCTCTCGCACGGGCTGGTCGACCCCTTCTACACTACTCGAAACAAGCCACTTTGTCTGCCATATGTCGCAATGGCTTTCTGTGTTTCAGGGTTAGTCTGTATTTCAATTCCTAGTGTTCTAATATCTCCGTGCAGTAAATGTTGAATGTTGGATCTCCCTTGTGAAAAAGCTGCACAGTTCCAAATGAGGTGTTGCAAGTCTGCTCTGCATGACTCCTGACAATGTGTGCATCGGGTATAAGTGTTCGCAGTCGTAGCTTGTCTGGTTTGGTGCCATTTCTCAAGTATGTGTGGTGCGTATGCAGCATTGGCCATAACCTTGTTCAAAAAAACCTCTTCCGTGCGAGTAAGGCCGCCGTTGTCAAACACATGTACTGGTGTAGCTTCTAATAGTCTCCGTTTACTATCTGCTTTTATTTTAGTGCGAATGCAATGAATCAGTGCTCTGCTAGGAGAGCCTTCGGCCAATGTCTTTAGGTATGGATTTTGGTCAGCGGGGTTTGGCGAGGAAATGGAGTGTGGGGAGCTGTACGTGTAATCAAGCCCACCCGCTTGCGCGGCAACTGCGTGAGCGGCTGCGTTTCCCCCATCCGTGCCGGTGTGCCCCGGTGTCCATATGATTTCAACATTTGTCCCGTTGTCCTGTGTTCTCTTTAGCATTTTTCTGGTGTCATTGGCCACAGCATCATCTGTCGTAGGGTGCCTACGACAGATGATGCTGTGGCCACCGCTTCGGCCACCGCTTCGTACGAGTCAGTTAGGATCCGATATTTATTTCGCACATTCTGCTCTACAGTGTCTCCCATGTCAATGGGAATGGTGTTGACCGCTCCCCGTATAGCTAAGAGTTCTGCGTGCAAGGTTGCACCCCCGGGAAGCTGACATGTGTGATAGCCATTGTGTTCGGGTGCAGATGTGCTAACCCAGGCCATGCTTGCCATGTCGTTTTTGATTGCAGCGTCCGTGTAGATGTCAATGGTGTGCTGCGGCGTTCTTAGTTCTAATCTCTTTTCAAATATTTGTCTAGCTTCCGCGTTTCGTCTGGCGATAGGGCGTTGTTGTCTCCGTATGCCCAGTGGTGCTTTCCATGGTGGCGTTATGGTCGCTTCCGCGGGCTCTGGCTTCGCATGGACTTGTTTATCCCATGCGATGATCTGTTTTCCCTGAGTCGTGTTTTCCAACTGGGATCGCATTCGAATTCGTGCTTCATTGATTATGTCCCGTATGGGTGGAATCGCTACCAGCTTGAGCAGGTCCTCGTTCCTCGTGTGCTTCGGTAGCCCAGTGATAGTACGGAGGGTAGCCCTGTGTAACTTTTCGATGTCGCCGAGGTCTCGTTCAGAGAATTCGTACACGGGTGCCCCGAAAAGAATCCTTCCAACCTCGACTGCTTTTGCAAGCGTTCGGCACGCTTTCTGACGCGCTCCGCCATACTTGCTCGATATTCGTCTAACCATGTGTAATAGCGGTCTCCATTTTGCTTTAGTGTGCGAATCCATAGCTGGGGGCTGTTGCAGCTAGCAATCTGTGCTCCGAGGATCCTAATTTGTCCATTGGTCGACGTAATATCGCTTTGGCCTATGTGTAGAGTGATCTGCTTGTTTACATTGGTCGCTTTCTTTCCGTCTACGCTGATCAGTTCCGTCTTCTCCGGCGAGAGTTGCAGTCCGAGGTTATCTAAAGTGTTGCTAAGGCTCAGGATCGCTGCTTGCAGTTCAGTTTGCATGCTCTGCATGTCGGAATAATCCGCCGCTTCCGTCCATATTGTTATATCATCGGCGTAAATAGTGAAACGGGCCGAAGTGTCTCGCTCAAGACTTTCTGCTACCCGTGTCATGGCCAGATTGAATAGCATAGGTCCGAGGATGGAGCCCTGGGGCACTCCCCTATCCAAGTAGTAGGTCCTCGGACTCCATCCCGGTGCCTTGCCATGGAGCTGGATTGGTCTGCTTTGGAGGAAGCTACGGATCCAATTGTATGTTCTTTGGCTAGGGTACCTGGTTGCTAATTCCTGTAAGATGACCTCTTGTTTCACGTTATCGAATGCTTTACGCATATCGACTGCAAGAATATAGTCAGGCATCTGTTTGCTAGACTTGCGGTTGATCACTCTGCGGAGCAACCAGAGGCAGTCATGTGTGCCCATGTTAGGCCGAAAACCTGCCTGCGCAGGATGCAAACCCGGTTGTACATACTCCATGTAGTGCTGCATTCTCGTGTTTAGCATTCTTTCGATCAATTTGCAGATAGTTGACGTTAGAGCTATGGGGCGTAGATTAGCTGGTTTCGTGTGGTCTTTGCCCGGCTTCGGTATAGGGTAGATGAGAGAAAGCTTTAGTGAATCTGGCACTAGTCCGGATTCCCAGGATTCATTGACAATTGTTAAGAGCCGTTCTTGAGCTTCATTGCTGAGGTTTCGAAGTTCTTGCCAAGTCACTCCATCGTGCCCGGGAGCTGACTTCGTTTTACCTTGTGCAAGGGCCGCTACGAGTTCACTCAGTGTAAAGGGCGTGTCTAGCTCCTCTTTCGCGTTGTCTATCATTGCAGAAGGCAGAGGTTCCGGAGGCGCTTCGGCAGCATGTGGGAAGAAAGTGTGGATGACGCGCTCCTCCAGCACGGCAGGCTCTTCTCGCAAAAAGAGTTCCGCGAGAGGAGGCGCGCCTTTCTTTCTCCCAAGAAGGCTCCTTAAAATCTGCCATAGCCTTTTTAGACCGGGTTCCCGGCCAAGCTTCGCGCACGTATTGTGCCACGTGTCTGCTTCGAGTTGTTGAGAAAATCATCCCCAACCACGTTTCGGTGTGCCACACCATTCTATCATTAATGTTGCTCATACCTTGTCTTGCATTATTGGCAAAGCTATTCCTCGGAATTTTGAAAATGACAATCCACAAACAAATGTCATGAAACAAAACACACACAGCGCATTCCTTTTATGTTAAATATTCGCAGACTGAAATATTAAAAGTGGGAAACAAATACGGAAACCTGAAAATGATGTAATTTCTTTGTCGCGGTTGTGCACTATCTCCGGGATCGGCCCACGCAAGAGGCCGCGTTTCCACCAGAAAGCTCACCTATATGCGTGCATAGTGTTCGCCGCCAGTGTTTGCCATTAACCATTACGGTTGCATAAGCTGCAGTCGTCGGGAACTATGAGTAGCAGTCAGGGATCTTTGAATGCTATCGCGTTCCACTCTTAAAAGCGAAGCTTAAGCGTCCTCCCAATTTTTTATTTGCGCATGATAAACCTTATTACGTGGCAGTAAAACGTAATCGAGCCCTTTCGGCATGCATGCGACATCGCTCTGCCAACTCTTCCTTGCTGAGGATCCGTTTTAGCGGCATTCTTATCCTTCCGTTGCACGCCGCCGCGATTTTCGACCAGCCACCGCAAGCTAAGTAAGGCGAAGCGGGCCAATCGGAGACGCCGGCACCACCCTCTTCATGCGGTTATCTATTGTCATGGCCCCATCGAAACCCTCTCCACGATAGAGCGTGCTCCTCGCCTCTTGTCAGCCAATTAGATAAGAAAACCCGCTGAGTGTAGACAATGTTATTGGTTTTGAAAGCGAACTAAGGTGGCCTCCTATAAACGGGGAGAGTGATTTGGTTGTTCAGACAACGCTGCGGGTCACCGCCCGATGCTTGCATCAGTGGTTACGTAAATTTGACGTCAGGAGTTCGGAATCAAAACAGTTTGGAATCATTTTACGTTATATAGCGCCCTATGGCAATGTGTACATACATGCGTGCTGTTCTTCAACGAACCTCTTTGTCCCCGACATGGGTCATTGTAGATGCTGTTCGCTGTTCGAAGAAACGCTTTGACACCGAATTGGTGCGTTGGGTATATGCCACTCTGTCGTGCTGGTCTTCAATGAACCTTTTTGAAGACAGCTTCGGTCGCTGGGTGAGTGCTAGTAGGTGCATGGTGCTCTTCAATGAACGTCTTTGACGACGATTTGGGTAACTAGGTATGTGACACGGGAAATGTGCGGCTCTACAATGACGAAAAAAAAATCCTTTAAACGTACCTGATGCAGAGCGAAACCGAACCCACGTCACAAGTGTTCCTGAAGGACAGCAACCCGATGCTTTAGCAAGCTCCGACACAAATGCACTGGGTATATGTGCCTCTTTTTAATAATGAACGCCTTTCACCTCCGCACCTCACTAAACATTTCGCCTGCTTGGGTCACTGAGAATGTGCTACTGAGTGTGCCGTCCAAGCGAGGGAAAAATTCTCAGAGTTCGCAGGCACCGGCGTGCCACGCCTCTCGTCACGGGTCGCCATGTGTGGACTTCCCGGCAGTGTCCAGAAAGAAGCGTGGGAGAGAAGCCCGGTGGCCGCATGACGCGTTTCCTAGCGGCTGCACGCACCGGCACGCCATGTATTTCGGATGCCACGCGCAGGCTTCGCGGTGGCGACTCTAGATGGCGCCAATTGTTCTTAGAAAAACGCGAAAGAGGAATCCCGCTGCCGCACACGCCTCGTACTTGACTCCTTTCAATGGTGGCAACGCGTTGCGTCGCTATATGGGTTAAATTCCGAACGCATTACCGTCAACAGTCACCGTGACACGGGTTACGCCGTATTTTTTCGTAATTCTTTTCAAAATTCTACTTTCCCTCACATGTGAAAAATTGGCCGTGTTCTTCCTGTATGTAAGCCTCACTGTAAAGCCTTTGTCTCGAATTATTACCCGATTTCTCTTCTCTGCGCCACGTTTACACGTATTGAGCTTGCTCTTCACAACATATTGTATTTTATGGTGAAGCATTGATTCCGAATCAGTATAGATTTTTATCGGATGCTCCACTATCACAATTGTTGCATGTTTAATGATGCAAATCTTCGCGCCGGTACAACATTTACTGTGACCTCAAGAAAGCTTTTGATGCAATCAGCCACTCACTCCTAGTCAAACTTACGCACTAACAGTTGACTCGTCACTTGTAAACCTATTGCACAGTTATATTCCTGATAAGTTATGTTATGTTAACGTCACTGCCCAAACGTGTTCTTTTTACATGGCAACTACCGGCGTCCCTGAAGGATCAGTATTAGGATTATTCCTCTTTAACATTTTGTTAAGTTTGTCTCTGCGATTCGGAATTCTTATTTCCTTCTAAATGCCTATGACATCAAGATATTTAATAAACTTATACAGTTGGTGACTGTCGCATCCTGCAGTATAACCTGTTTTCTTTTTCCAAATGGCGAAAAAGTAATAACCTAACTGCGAATGATGCTAACACCAAAGTCCTGACTTTCACATGCAAAACAGCAAGGATTTCTTTTACGTTTTCCGCAAATTCTGTACTATTGCCTAAGGCCTGTAAGATAAATAATCTTGATGTACTTTATGATGCAACCTTAGACTTTTCTGCTCACACTAAAAATGTTACAATGCAGGGTATGCGCTCTCTGGCCTCTTTTTGCAGGCTATCGAAGGAATTGAATTCTCCTACACCATTCCTGAAGTTCTACACAACAATCTGTCTTCCTCAACTCGTATACGCGTCAGTTGCCTAGAATGGAATTTTTAGATGCAACACGCATCTTATAGATCAGGTCCAGAAAACTTTTTAAGCATATATCGTCAGCGTTTTGTCAACATAGACATTGGACATTATTGTAGCACTGTTGGATTATTGTCATTGCCCTTACTTCGCTGCCGACATAATCGCGCTGACCTTCCTTATTATTTTAACTCCTCCGCAGTATCCTCACATGTCCCGAACTTCTCAGCTATTATATGTTTCGTATTCCGGGCAAGGCCACTAGACAACATAGACATTTCCATGTTCCTGCCTGCATCACTAACACTCAACCGTCCATATAATGCTGAGCCTTCAAAACGCTTATATTCATGAGCTCGATATTTTTCTTAGCTCGCTGCCATTGTTCTTTTCCGGTCTTTGCGTTGTTGTGTTTCAAACATTGTTCAACTGCCTTTCTCCACTTTTTTATATCGCACTTGTGCTTTGTTGTATGTATGCACTATTCTCCTAATTGTTTTTTTTTTCTTATTGTGCTTTTTTAAATGTATGCGTGTGCAAGAACTCAGACTTTATGGTTATCCTTGATCATGATTGATTGATTGATTGATTGATTGATTGATTGATTGATTGATAACAGGTAGAGCATGAGCACTGCGGATGCGAGTGCTTTCCCGTAGTCATCAAGGAAATATCATATAACTGATAAATAGAGAACCATACTTGCGTCTTGTGAAGTGCACACATGTCCATAATGATCGTGTAAGCACGCCACGGCCCCGTAAGAATTATTATAGAACCTATAAATAATTGATTTCTGCGCCACATAATTGATTTCCGCTGACATGTCGGCGCCGGCTGCTGAAAACAGGTGTTTCGGTTCCCAGCATAGGAAACTCAACTTTACTGCACTACTTTTTTTTCTCACTCTCTTTATAATATCGTACATTACTAAAATACACTGGGTGCTTTGCTGCTCATAATGTTTTCCTGTCTGCAATTACCTTTTTTTATTCCCTTCTCCTCAGACTTTCCGGCACTAGATTGTTAACCCCGAACATGCTGAACTGGTCACACCGCAAATACACTGCACTGGTCACGTTGCTAGTTCACCACAATCTCGCCTCGGTAGACTAGCTGGTCTCTTAAAAGCAAGTTGTAGACCCACAAATTTTATTAAGTAATAAAAATACAACTCCGACATAATGATTCCTTGACATTTCCATTCCATTCCAGCTGAATGTGAATTGATTTTTTTTCACGTGCCACACAGGGCGCCACTCAATAATGCATAACTTTAAAAATCTGAAGTTGGTCCCGGTGTGAAAATTGAAAAAAAAAAGAAACATTGTGGGGTAGAACGAAAATTTGTACGCGTAGCTGCCTCAGATGTTTTTTTTTTTTTTTTCTCGTTTGCACATTTATTGTGCACCTGTGTCCCACTAAAATGTTTCTAGAGTTGAAGCTTTGTTCGAGATAGCGCAACTCAAATTGAAAGACTCCCGTTGAGGTGCTGTCTTTTTTAAGTTATATTTGCATTTGTCTCTTCATATTCACGGCAGTACGCGCGAAACTTCCGAAACCCTGAAGGCTCGCTTGAAAAACGCATGAATTTGTGCTCGTGGATAGGCAAAGAGTTACCATTTTTGCCGCGCCAGAAAATCACCCGGCCGTTTACACTTTCCGGTTTCAATTTAGGAGCGTACTGCGGGTGAAGATTTCGCTGTGCCTAGGTCGGTCGGGTTTACCAAGTCCAATATAATCGTTTATGTCCGCGATGCGAATCACAAAAGCTCTTAAATGCCTGCGTATTACTTTGTCCCAAGAGTTATTCCGTTTCAACGTTGACATATTTTTGTTCGCGTGTCATTTCTAAGCTTGATTACTGCAGCTTTGTTTGATTTTAATTACCTTATCTTTTTCGATTCGGCGCTTTCTGTATATCTCTTCCTTGCCTATTCTCATGGAGTGCACCTTTGCCAATGCATCCAAGTATTCATTGGCAGGCTACATAAATAAATATTGCATTTTATGGGAATGCTCTTCATTCGTTCATATATATATATATATATATATATATATATATATATATATATATATATAGGGGGCCCCAGCTATCACACAGCACGATTTAAAAAAGAGGAACAGCGTTACGCGAAGCGAAACTAGTGCGTATTGTTTCCAGTGCACTGAAGTAGCCACCAGTATTTTTTTTCGTTACTGCGATTTATTTAGCTAATTGTAATTACTTATCGGACTGGAGAAGTACTGTCGTAATTGTCAAAGTGTGAATCAGAAAATTGTAGAGCAGCATGAAAAACTCCGAATACAGCTTTCTGTTACTCAGTAAGTGCTATATAAAAGTGTTTTTCCGAGCGTGAAACAAGCCCGCGAACACACTGCAAAGTGCCTCGAGCGACAAGTCGAGCGGCAATTCTGCGTGTAATCGCGGGCTCCTTTCACACTCGGAAAAACACATTTATGTAGCACGTATTGAGTAACAGAAAGCTGTATCGGGAGTTTTTCATGTTGCTCTAAAATTTTCTCATTGACTACTTTGATAATTAGGACCGTACTTCTCGAGTTAGATAATTAATTACAATTAGCTAATTTAATCTCAATAACGAAAAAAAATTACTGGCGGCTACTCCACTGTAGTGCAAACAATAGGCACTACGTTTGCTTCGCGTAACGCCGTTCCACTTTTTTTAAATCGTGCTGCGTGATAACTGGGACACCCTGTATATATCATCATCATCATCATCATCATCATCATCATCAGCCTATATTTATGCCCGCTGCAGGTGTAATGTTTCTCCCTGCGATCTCCAATTACCCCTCTCTTGCGGTAGCGTGTTCCCACTTGCGCCTGCAAATTTCCTAGCTTCATCACCCCCCCCCTGGTTTTCTAACGTCCTCGACTGCGCTTCCCTTCTCTTGGTATCCATTCTGTAACCCTAATGGTCCACCGGTTATCCACCCTACGCATTACATGGCCTGGCCAGCTCCATTTCTTTCGCTTAATGTCAACTAGAATATCAACTATCCCCGTTTGTTCTCTGATCCACACCACTCTCTTCCTGTCTCTTAACGTTAGCCCTAAGATTTTTCGTTCCATCCGTTAGTCCTAAGATTTTTCGTTCCATCGCTCTTTGTGCGGTCCTTAAGTTGTTCTCGAGCTTCTTTGTTAACGTACAAGTTTCTGCCCCATATGTTAGCACCGGGCTAATGCAATGATTGTACACTTTTGTTTTCAACGACAGTGGTAAACTCTGAGTCAGGATTTGGCAATGCCTGCCGTATGCGCTCCAACCCAATTTTATTCTTCTATAAATTTCTTTCTCATGATCAGGGTTCTCTGTGAGTAATTGACCTAGATAAACGTACTCCTTTACAGACACTAGAGGCTGACTGGCGATCCTGAATTATTGTTCCCTTGCCAGGCTATTGAACATTATCTTTGTCTTCTGCATATTCATCTTCAACCCAATTCTTACACTTTCTCGGTTAAGGTCCTCAATCTTTTGTTGTAATTCGTCTCCATTGTTGCTGAATAGGACAATGTCATCTGCAAACCAAAGGTTGCTGAGATATTCGCCGTTTATCCTCACTCCTAAGCCTTCCCAGTCTATGAGCTTAAATACTTCTTCTAAGCATGTAGTGAATAGCATTGGAGAGATTGTGTCTCCTTGCCTGACCCCTTTCTTGATAGGCAACTTTCTACTTTTCTTGTGGAGAACCAAGGTAGCTGTGGAATCCTTGTAGATATTTGCCAAGATAGTCACCTATGCCTCCTGTACTCCTTGATTATACGCAATGCCTCTATGACTGCTGGTATCTCTACTGAATCAAATGCCTTTTCATAATCTATGAAAGCCATATAGAGAGGTTGATTGTACTCCGCATATTTCTCTATTACCTGGTTGATAACATAGATATGATCCATCGAAGAATATCCCTTCCTGAAGCCAGCCTGTTCTCTTGGTTGGCTGATGTCAAGTGTTGCCCTGATTCTATTTAAGATTATCTTGGTGAATATTTTTTACAATACTGAAAGCAAGCTAGTGGGTCTATAATTCTTTAATTTTTTAACGTCTCCCTTCTTATGTATTAGTATATTGTTGGCGTTCTTCCAGCTCTATGGTACACATGAAGTTGTGAGGCATTGCGTATAAAGGGCCGCAAGCTTGTCAAGCATGATATCTCCTCCATCTTTGATTAAATATATTGTTATTGCATCTTCTCCAGCAGCTTTTCCCCTGGTCATGTCTTTCAAGGCCCTCCTAACTTCATTGCTTGTTATAGAAGGAGCGTCTGTATCCGGTTCATCAGTATTTCGAATGAAAGTAGCTTGATTTTTTGGGGCACTGTACAGGTCAATATAGAATTCTTCTGCTGCTTTTAGTATGAAGAATTCTATACTGACCTGTACAGTGCATAAAACAGTCAAGCTACTTTATGTATATATATATATAAGGTCGACCCACCGACCGAAGCTTTTGGGTGCATACACCTAAGATAACCGCTAAGTTGTGCTTCTCATCTTTCCAAATACGCTTGTCCCATTGAAAAATCAAGTTATATATACATATCTGTCACCACTATTCATGCACTCAGACACTTCTATGTCCAGAACCAACCAATGAATTTGAGGCTCTCTTTAGCTAATTTGAATACTGTTAGTGGGACTATCCTTTCCAATGAGTGTTGTGTAGGCGTTCTCTGACAAGTGTTTTTCTCTTGTGTCAAGTGTGTAGAACCGATGACCTCCTTAAACGATGCTACAAGTAACCACAGCGTAACTGATACAGAGCAGGCGCTCCACTGCGCTCAGAAGCGTCCTAGCCGCTCTTCGTAAAACTCCTCACGATGCCGCGCCAGGGGGTTTACTAAATTAATATGTTTCACTTGGCAGTGCCAGATCCTGTCAATACTAACTCTCGCAAGCTGCCCTCGGGATATGCTTGTTATACGTATATGCAATGTCTCAGTCCTTATTTAGCATGTTGTTTCTTCCCAACGTTGATTGACATCGTCGTACTTCTACTGCATTAACTTAGAAAGACGGTATAACTTCCTTCGATACGGTTGGTCTCATTCTGAGAGAGTGAGTAGCGCTAAAACCAAGAAGAAAGATATGGGCACCATCATAGTGTCGGCGCCATGTGTTCTCACACAGCAACGTAACTGTCTTTGATTCTTCTCGCTCTGCTCAGATTCCCGGCTTGGCTTTGACTGCCCCATTCACAACCAATATACAAAATGCGCTAGGTCACGCACACTTTGTGCGAAGTGAGCGCAATTGCATGAAGTGCGCCGTATGTGCACTGTTTCCGAGCGTGAAGTGATGCTCGAATAGATTAGTTTACTTTGTTCTTCGATTACGAGAAAAACCGGTGTACGATGACGCTTGTAACGAGCAAAACTAGGTGCCACACCGCGTGTCCGGAATACGTTTTGAATGCACATTGCCTGTCATGTAAGAACGCATGGTGAAATTCAAGAACTATATGCCGGAGACTGTAAGTCTTAATTAAGCTTTGTGCGCGATACGGTGAGGTGACATTATGTAATTTATTTTTTCGGCAATAACGAGGCGTCATATTTTTTATTGCAGAGGGTATACTTCGCTCTTTGGCATTAGGTCGTACTAATGACGAGAAACGTGCAGATAAAGCAGCGCCTATTCGGAGGTAGTTTCATGGCGCAAATGACAGAGCACTCATTTAGAACAAAAGTCAGCGATTTCCTTGTAGAGAGTGAGCGCAACAGGTCTATTTGCGTGACATAAATATATGCACTGCATAATGTCATGCATGACAATCTTGTCTCTTTCACCTTTTAAAGGCCTTGCTGGGATGTACCTCTTTTTTTTCATCTTAAGGTTTGGTGTCACAGCATTTCCGCGCGAGTGCCTTTTGATGAGTGTTGATGTAAGCGGCAAGAAGTATTTAAGCTTCACTCGACATACTACTCATGCATGTCACAGGCCATGCACTGACTCTGTATTACGTATTATTTGTATACATTAGCAACTTTATGTATCGTTTTAATATGTTTGTTGTGTTAATTAAGTAGGGTTTCTTTTACTCAATCAATTATGAAAGATTTTGATTGCGCTTTTTTTTTCTTTTTCTGTTCTCACGTTTGGTGTCTTCTGTCTTTATCTACAATTTCGGCATGCTGGGCTCTTCACTATAAAAACTGCACATACTGTCGCATTTATTAAAGAGCAACCATTTAGCAAGTTCAGCCAGGCACCAGCCATAGATATAGCCATTCAAGCCATACAAGCCATAGATATAAGCCATTCAATTTATAAGCACTGTTAACTGCTCCCAGAGAAAGTTTGCCAGAAGTTGAACAGAGTTTGAAGAAGTTTGATCAGAGTTGGTCAGAAACTACCGTGAAACTTCAGTAAGTGCTCTTATATCAAACGAAACGCTTAAGGCAATGACGCGCAAGCTTTTCATTTCACAAATTTAACTCGCGAACCATACAGTTGAGCCTAACCTTACCAACCCAACAGGGCGCCAACCAGCCGACCTCGAGTTTGGCACTGCCAGTGCATATTTCTCGTGGCGAGAACATAACAAAAGCTAGGAACACGAAAACGCTCTCTGACTAATGTCGCTCGGAACAGTTAAGGAATGTTGTAGCTCAACTGCGTTTGCGACGTTTCGTTCAGTTCGCACGCGTGCAAAGATCATTATTACCACCGAATATTATCCCTTCCTGCTCCCCTTACACGTATTTTTGCGTGTGTGCATAAGTTCAGCGAAAACGAGGCTTACATTATCTCCACCATACAACTTCGTGTTCACGGAGAACGTATGCGTTGTGTTCGCGTACCGGTTGTGTACTCCGCTCGTGCTTAGCTCTAGTGCATATTTTTACAGGCGACCCAAAGGGGTCTCCTGCGCTTATCGCTTGTTTGCATCTAGGCATGCATACGACGGCAGCGCCTCCAAGTACTTCCAGTAGAGTAAACACTCGAAGGAAGTGGCATGCGTTTAATGAACATTTACCTGTTCTACCAAGCAGGGTGCCACTGTCAGTTGCATTTACACGCTGCTCGAGCTACAGTGTTGGAGCAGCTGTGCAGATGAGCCTGGCGTCGGATGCTGCTTACACGGACGAATCGACTCGAAAGCGCTTTATTATCGACATATTGCCAGGTGTTCTTTTGCAGTTCTGATGACCATTTTGATTGCTTTCTCAGCTGCAGGGCAGAAAACAAATGCTTATAACCTCTGATCGCTTGCCACTCAATGCGTGAAAGAGTTCCCGAGTGTCAGATTAAGAGCGAAGCTTCCGCATGGGCCTGACCGCGAAGCGCTCTCGTAAGTTCCATCTCATGGAACATGTCCTATAGGTGCGGCATATGTATATATATATATATATATATATATATATATATATATATATACCTTAAGATATATAGCCTTCAAGTTATCTAGCTCTTCAGGCGTCGATAACATTAACTCTAAAGTTTTAAAAAATACAACTTCGGCATCTAGTTCAATTTTGTACCATATTTTCCGCCAGTCATTGTCATTAGGCGAGCTCCCCTCCAATTGGAAAATTGCTAAAGTGGTACCTGTGTACAAAAGCGGCAGCAAGAATTCCCCAGAAAACTACCGTCCAATTTCATTAACGAGCATATGCTGCAAAATGCTCGAGCATATTATAGCGTCTCACATATACGAACACCTTGAATCAAACAATTTTTTCTTCACTAACCAGCATGGCTTCAGGAAAGGTTTATCATGCGAGACACAGTTACTAGAGTTTACCACTAACGTACATTCCCACATGGACCAAAACCTTCAACAGAGTGCATCTTTCTCGACTTTTCCAAGGCCTTCAACCGTGTAGCCCACTGCCGCTTAATTTCCAAATTATCTGCTCTCAAATTAGACTCTTTAACGCTATCTTGGACCCGTAACTTCTTAACTAATCGTCAGCAATTTACAGTTGTGAACAATTTTGCTTCACCCCTCACCTATGTGAATTCCGGTGTACCACAGGGCAGTGTATTAGGACCATTGCTTTTTCTAATTTACATCAACGACCTGCCTATAAAATCTCCTCCTGCACGCGCATTTTCGCCGATGACTGTATAATATACCGACCAATTACCAGCTTTGAGGACCACCTTATGCTTCAAGGCGACCTTCAACACATTAGCGACTGGTGCAACGCCTGGCAAATAACACTTAACTCATCTAAATGCAAGGTAATGACTTTCACACGCAAACACTTTAACTCAAGCTTTTCTTATTATATAAATGCGGATCTAGTATCCGAAGCTTCACTGTACAAATATCTAGGCGTTCATCTCGCACCAAATCTTTCCTGGGCCTCTCATATAAAAAACATATGCGCTAATGGTTCAAAAACACTAGGGTACATTCGTCGCAACCTACGCAATTCTCCATCTGACATCCGCAAATTAGCCTTCCTGATGTTCGTCCGTCCACAGCTCGAGTTCGCGTCCCCGATTTGGTCTCCTCATCACGAGTACGTAATCTGCATGTTAGAAGCCATCCAAAACCGAGCTAGTCGTTTCATTTCCCGCAATTACAATAGGCAGTCAAGCATAACTCGAATCAAACTTGACCTTTCGCTTCCTACACTAAGTAGTCGTCGTGACGTGGCACTGCTGTCCTTGTTCCATAAATATGCTCATCAATTGAAGTCATCGTCTTTACTGCTTGAACGTGCAAGTTGCGTATCACGACGACTGAATAATGATTTAAGTTTCACTCGCATCTACGGAAACACTGATGCATTTAATATGTCGGCTTTGCCACGAGCCATTCGCTTGTGGAATTACCTCCCTGACAGCTCTGTCATGCAAACGGACAGAGATAAATTTAGGAAACTCCTGAACTTGCAGTTTATGTCCTAAAAATGTGTCATTCTGTATGCCATGCTCTCTATTTGTATGTAACGTCACGCTGACTATTGTTTCCTATTCATCCTTTAAAGTAAACTTTTCTTACGCAATGTTTGATTATATGCGTGAAAAATGTGCTTGGTAAAATTTCTCTGGTATTTTGTACACTACCTTGAACTGTTATTTCTGTTTATCTAAGTATTCTTTGTATTGTTTTTTTTTTCCTTTCATACTTTGAAATACACATCTTTACATGATGTTCGATATGTGCGCGAGCAATATGCGTGATAACATTTGTCTGATGTTTTGTACGCTAACGCGTCTTTTTCATTTGTAACCCTGTTTTGCGACGATGATTTCTGCTCATTTTTGTGGTCCTCGAATTTCGGAACTCACGTGTAAAACTGTCTTGCAGTGATGCCCCCCTTACGCAATGCTCCTCATGGAGCCTGTAAGGTATTTTGAAATAAAATAAATAAAATAAATAAAGGTTCGCGCACGTCTACCAGGCAAGAAACAGAGCTACTATTTTGTTTAAATATCTTGTTTTTCAGTATTGTGTTCCATTATCTTTCTACTATTGTGTGAAAACATTTCTGAACCAATTAAATGTTTCTTCAAATCGTGTCATTAGGTCCAAACATCAATTTTCAATTTCCTTGTGTAATCTAACATCGCCGAATAATCTTAGTATTCTTATTCGAGCCAGCCTGCCATGACAGGGCCCACTGATTGTAGTCTACCGCATGATTTACAGATTCCCATTGTTAGTCAACCACAATGAACAGTGGTTCCATTTGCCTGTTTGATCATTTAGAAGCACGTAAGTTTAGCGTACTACTGCGCATATTGACTAAAATAAATTGCACTTTCTCATGTTTCAGTGACCACGTTACGTCTTATATAAAAATAATCGTTATTCTGTTTTACGAAAGAATACCGCAGTTTCCGAATATTAGCATTCGATTGGATTAGAAAATTGCATCATTGGAACACCTCCAAAGAGAAGTTCAGAAGGATCGTATCAAAGATCGTACCAAAGATCGTACCAAAGATCGTACCAAAGATCGTATCGTACCAAAGATCGTATCAAAAGGATGCGTAGTCAAGCGGATGACTGTAGACATGGTTCATGGCAGAAGGTAATGCCGTATTCGCACGTAAATAGCGCGACCACGAATATAACGCTCGAGGGGACTTTCGGTCTCCCAAGAAAAGACAAAAAAAAACTATATATAATTGATTATAAGTCAGAATGATACCTCAAAGAAATAGGAAACGACGAATAAAAGTGGATACCCATAGGGCTCTTTTTTCATCGTTACATCGAACTGCCGACGCGAAATACAGCAAGCACAATTAACTCACTGTCACTATCTGCGACAACGGTGCCGTCCTCTATGCCACCAGAGATATTGGACAGGCAGCACCTCAGAAGTGCCCGCGGCATAATCTAACACGGCAAGGCCGTGTTCGATTGTACGTGTTCAAACACGGCGCCGCGCGTCGCGGCCATTGCGGTGGTGCTTATTGGTTTTGTTGACTGCAGTTGGAAGCACCAGAAAAATACAGCAACAAATGATACCGCGATACATTTTTGTCCCGAACCGGAATATAACCTGAGGCGCATTAACGTATATAAATATATAATGTACAGTGCACACAATTTCTAAAGAATCATCTGTGGCATGTAGTAGAATTGTACTCCTTGAGCTGCAACATCACTGGCAATGAATGTGCCGACGAAGCTGCCCGTGAAGCACATGACGAATATGAAAGAATCCCAATACCATTGTCAAGAACGGATGCAGCGCGGCACCTCAGCAGTCTTGCTCATACTATAACTCTAAGAAAGTGGAATACACCAGAGTTTACCAACCGGCGCCTATATGCCATGGACCCACAGATGCAATTACAACTTTTACCCGGTTTTAAACGACAAGAAGAACCTTACTGTGCCGCCTGCGAATAGGAATTTCTTTTACAAACTCCTATTCATTCCTAATTTGAATGGCTGACAGTGCCAACTGCAGCACATGTGGTGTTGAGGAAACCACCAGACACCTCTTATGTGACTGCCCCAGATACGAAGAAAGAGGATTGCCCTTCGGACTGCTTTGGGGCACTTAGACGACAAGCCTTTTACGGAGGAGATCTTGGGCCCGTGGCCTCCTGCGTCTGCTATGTACAAGGCTACAAAGGTGCTGCTGCGTTTTTTGAAGTGCACAACCCTGTTGGACCACCTGTGACGAAACTCGGCGATGAACGCTTGACTGTGTAAATGTGCAAGGTGTGAACTTCTCTTTTCCTTCTCCTCTTTCAATCCCTTCTCCCTCTTCCCCAGTGCAGGGTAGCCTACCGGGCTCAGCCTGCCTTTCCCTTATGTCTTTTCTCTCTTTCTCTCTCTCTCTTTTCTTGAGCTGAACTCAAGAGGCGGACATTATTTGCACGAGAAATCAAATGCTCCTTTCGACTACTTACCGAAATTTCACTGATTAACATTTTATCTATTTATTTTAAGGCATATATTGTGATTTATTAATAGACACCGATGATCTCGTAAGGCATACCCCCTCCTCGATAATGGCAAGGAGCATACTGGTTGAATAACCAAAGTTACGCGGGCTGGACCGCAAGCTCGATTGCCATCGTCGTTAAAGTTGATGCTCTGTATTTAGTCTCAATATGTTGAGTGCGGACGTCTGTCGCAGGACCGGCATAACTTAAGAGGTATGCGTGTGATAAGTCTTCTCACACGCATACATATATATATATACGTATGTGTATGTATGTGACTGTATACGTAGATATACGCACGTGACTACGTATATATATATATATATATATATATATACAGTACTGCGTCGGCAGCAAAGTGCGTTTCGAATGGTTCTTCTTTCTGGGGTTTTATGTGCCAAAACCAGTTCTGATCATGAGGCACGCCGTAGTGGAGGGCTCCGGATTAATTTTGGCCACCTGGGATTCTTTAACGTGCACTACAATGCAAGCACACGGGCGTTTTTGCATTTCGCCTCCATCGAAATGCGACCGCCGCGCCCGGGATTCGATCCCGCGATCTCGTGCTCAGCAGCGCAACGCCTTAGCTGACTGAGCCACCCCGGCGGTTCGTCAATCGCTGTGTTGATAGTGTCTTCTGCAGATGCATATCGACGAGGGCAGGATCACGTCCGTAAAATCAAATCCTTCTCCGCGCACTTTTGGACTTAGTGCACAGTGCAGCATTTATCCTTCTGAGTCTTAAGGAGAACGAGCCAGTCCGCGGGGCGCAGGGAAGTTTTTATTGACGTTATACAGAATGGGTGGGGCTAAAATTAGTACTAACTACTTCTTGGGCCGAGTTGGTGTTTACGTAACATGATACTTTGCAGCGCAGAAAAACTTCAAATAAAAGATAACAGTGAGAGGTGAGAGGAAAGGGAAAAGTAGCGCTCGCCTTTCCTTACCTCTCCCCTCTCATGCGCTGTTATCCTTTACTTGGAGTGTTTGCGCTACTAAGTTTCTTGGCATTAATAAGCCAGTAAGCAAACGCAGTTAATTAAAAAGCGATAGCATTGACTACACAGGGGCACCCTTCGACCTTTTCGCTAACGACGATGACGTTAACGATGATGATGATGATCATCATCATCATCATCATTTCAGTACTGTGGCATATGGCCACCGCGTGGTCCCTTCAAGCATCAGAAGCCGTGTGCAAAGAGAATTTATGATATCCTCAATTTGATATTAATCTACAAACTTTTGAACAAAGTGGAAATATGAAATTAAGATGCGTGCAAAATCAGTTAACCATTTCTTAAGTTGTCATGTACGACAGGTGCCCGCTAACAATAGATGGCGCTCGATGATGACTACAGAAAAATAGCAAGTTTTTTTCCCCCGCTTTATTTATGTAATTACTTATCCGTTGATTGTGTAACATACGACGTCGTTGTTTTGTGGCTGTGACTTGGTGGCTCTTAACTTAACTCTATGCCCTGCTTATGCACATCGGAAAACATTAGTTGGGGTGCCTCTTATAATATCGCCTCATATATCTACGGACATACAAAGCCGGACGCCCCGATGCAGGTGTTATCTACACACATTCACATATGAACTGTCGTTGTCAACGACCACACAACGCCAACAAGTGATAGGCTGAAGAACGTGGCCCAGGACTAACATTCAATCTCGCAACACAGCTTGCCAGGTTGGATGGAATGATGTCACACAATTCACTATTGTTACGAAAAATTGTCTAACGTTCAAGTAGTTGGATATCTTACGAAAGGCAAGATCTCCTATTCTGTCATCATTCAAAGCTTAAAGAAGCAATGATGTTCAGCGTACATAATTGTGTGCGTTTTGGACGTCCGTGAACATTACTGTGATTGAATGTTTCATAGTTTCCTTATGTTAAAGATATGACCAAATCACGCTAACTATGGAAGCTAGGCCACACAAGAAGGCCAGCATATCTTATCTGTCAAATTTTAGGTGCCACTTTTAGGTGCCAGTAAGAGGCATGTCGTCACCATCATTTCTATTAGTTATTTGTCGCAACTGGTCAGAACAATTGGACGGCGCGATGCCACGGGTGACAGATATTCGCTATATTTAAGTATAGGTGGATGAGTGGGTGGCTTTTGATAACAATGAGCCAACTCAGCGAGCCATATGATACGTATCTTCCAAGAAAACGATTCACGGCCAGTTTACAAGTACCTACCACGTAATCAACCCCGTCAGGCCAAGTCAATGATGACTCCTAAGTGTGTCATGGTAGTTTCGCGAGGTGGTCTTCCCCAAGCAGCCCATTTCATCTCTTCCACCGCCATTATTCGTTGTATGTACATAAAGAAAATTAGCGTGACGCACTACATCTTTCTCGACCCTGCTTTTCCTGCTTAATTCAATCACCTTTAAGGACTGCCTGAAGGCCGGTCCTTGGAAGCCCACATGGGTGTAACGAGCGCGACACAGAAGAATACAACTCAGAATTAACAACAATCAATTTGCAGAAAAAAAAAAACACTACACGCACGCTTCACCACGCCAAGAAGGCAAGTGCTCTCGACTCCGTCTCGTGGCATCGTCGTCATAGGTACTCGACGCTGACGATGCGTCGATGATGCGAGAACTAATTGCAGCCCGAGGACAAAGTAGATTGGGTTGGAGATGAGCGAATACTTAATCAGCGCCAGTTGCAGCAGGTTAAAAAGATATATGCGTGCATAGATATGACAGTGCCCTAATGTGATGTGCTTCGGAAACCGCAGTAGAAAACACCCAGAGCGCCAAAACTTCGAAGAAGCGAGCCACTCTGCCCGAAGACGCGACGTCTGGGAAGGTACGCGACGCACTCGAGGCTGCGCTGCCTCCTTTTGCCGACGTTGTCGGTCCTGCCAATGCGGCTCGAAGCAAACACTGACGCTGTCAGCCTCTGAAGAGAGAGCACACGGTTGCAGTTCGTTACTCCGGCATCGCCCCAAGGCCTGTGATAACCGGGTCTCCCCTTAAAGTCGTCTTCTCGGGCTTTCTCTTCCAGTGCTTTCTTTTATGCCTGTGCGTTTGTTGGCGTTTGTCTGTCTGTCCGTCCGTAGTGGAGCGTGCGTGTGTGAGAGTGCGCATGTACGCGCGTTTGCGTGTATATGCGTGCGTGTGTGCCTGTGTGTGCTTGCGCGTTTCACTGTGTGTTTGCGTATGTGATTGAGAGCCCGTGGCTACTGAGCGCTAGAAAAGATGGATGGAGAGAACGATGGTAGAACCGAGAGAATGCGGACCAGCCGGGAGGTCGTTAAGGTTGATGTTGATGAACCGTTAAGAAGAGATAGCTTTAGCCTTAAGATACCCGGGTTGTTCGTATAGGAACAAGAAACATCGCGCTATCGGTTCTTATGCCTTAATGTCGCTGTTATACCAAGCAGCAAGCGCACCACGGGTTAATTTAGCTCGTGATGCTCGACCTAGGAAACATTTGCAGCCTCCTTATACGAGCAGTAAATAAATGTACGTAAATATCTTGATGTGTAATTCTTGTCTATTACGAGCACAACGTTAAAGGTGCTCTTTCCGATAAGTGAGGCGATTGATCGGACTAACATGAAACGTATCAACATGGCCTGCAGCATACGACACTGCGGGTCTCCGCTAGGCAGCTGCTGGGACCTCGCCATCATTACTCTTATTACTATCGGACTAGGCTTTAGTCATTAAAATCTTTATGTGTCACAAGGTTTCAGTTCCACGAAGTGTGGCGTGTATCCTTTGTTAGTACATAGAACCTTCAACTTTCCTGAAGCTTGTGCAACAACTACCTCACCTTCCAAGACGCGTTAATTATATAGCGAAAATGTTATGTGGGAAGCATTTGCTTAATCACCTAAGTAAGTTATGGGGTTTTACGTGCCAAAACCAGTTCTGATTATGAGGCACGCCGTAGTGGGGGACTCCGGAAATTTAGACCACCTGGGGTTCTTTAACGTGCACCTAAATCTAAGTACACGGGTGTTTTCGCATTTCGCCCCCATCGAAATGCGGCCGCCGTGGCCGGGATTCGATCCCGCGACCTCGTGCTCAGCAGCCCAACACCATAGCCACTGAGCAACCACGGCGGGTGCTTAATCACCTATTTGTGGCCAATGTGGAAACCAGGGTTCTTTTTAAAGTGCCAAACTGTTAAAGTGCTATGGTTAAGTAAGCCAAGTTGAATGCGTCTGTCACATGCATTGCGAGAATGTTTCCCCGGCAAAACTCGTCAGCAAAGAAAAGAAAAGCAGATGAAAAACATTCCATTTCTCATGGTCAGTATTTTGTAGCTCAATAAAAGAAAATATCAAAATGCTAGCCGCAAAACGAGAACTTAAATATTAACATGATTTCTGTACAGCGAACATGATGAATACATGATATGAAAAGAAAGAATGTGCTCGCATGCAGTAAATGTTCCAGATTGTTGGTTTGAATAAAGAAGAGCACAGGGAAAGTTGAAATAATTAACATGCCTTCTTATCAGTTCTATAAAACTATAAAGAGTTCAATGCATGCTTGGGACAGCATAGCTGAAAAAAAAATCATGCGGATCCCAAGCACTGTGAGAATTGGTGTAAGCTAAGCTTGCTTTAACGTTTTCGTTCCTTGGCGATACTTGGTTGTAACGTTGACGGGCAAATGTTTAAGTTAATTAGCGCATAGTGCCAATACGAGAATGGTGAGGCGAAGTTAAATGTTACCTTACGTGCACCACTTCTGTTTCTCTGCGTAGTACACAGAACACACAGGGAGACGTGCTTACTTGAGGCGTAGTTTCTCCAGTTTGTCTGCAACGGCTTTTATGTCTAGGAGTAGGGTTTTCATTACTGACGAAACCCCAAACCAGGCAGGCTTTCTAACGTATTTTGCCTCTCTGGCTCCTGTCACTTAAGCGAGCTGCCACGGCTCGTTTCGTGACCAAGTCGGTGCACGAATGGGTCGAGAAATCTGCACGCGGGCCAACCAAGCGTACATTTATGGATGGAGTCGCAACTGGCACGCGGACCTTAAGTTTGGAAGTAATTGTGGCACCAGCTTTGCGGAGCACAATATCAGCAGCTGCAGAGGAAAAGTGGGAGCATATAAGATGCTTGTCGAAGCATGTGTTCGTGCGGTTCGGCGTTGGAGGCCAGATACGTACGAAAACGTGTGTGGCACTCGGCAAGACAGCTTCGCTTGAATGAAAAAATAGTGTGACAAATAAGGGGGCTTCGTATTTATGTGTGTAATGCCGTAAGAAAGACGTTCAGTCATTCCGATAGGTAAGAAAGCTTAGCATTGGAGGACGCTTAAGCTTCGCCTTTAAGAGGGGAGAGCAATAGCATTAAAAGATCCCTGACTGCTCACGCTTCCCGGTAACTGCAGCTTATATAACCGTAACGTTTGCGGGTAAACGCTGGCGGCGAACGCTATGCACGAAGGCGAGCTTTCTGGTAGGAACGCGGCCTCTTGCGTGGGTCGATCCCGGAGCTAGTGCACAACTGCGACAAAAAATTACATCATTTTCGGTTTCTGTTATATTTCAATCTGAGAAGATTTAACATAAAAGCATGCGCTGAGGTGTTTTGCTTCATGACATTTGTTTGTGAACCGTCATTCTCAAAATTCTGAGGAATAACTTTTTCAAGAATGTAAGACAATGTATAAGCAACTTTAGTGATAGAACGGCGTGGCAATATAACCCGCAAATACCGCATGTTATATAGCAAGGCGTGGCAAATACACATACCTATATGTATACGAAAATTTTCGTTCACGGAAACACCGCCGACACCGACACCAACGCCGACATGGAATTTTCTGCGACATGGACCGTTAACGCTGTCGCGTTAAAAAGTTCTTCTATTTATTTATTTATTTATTTATTTATTTATTTATTTATTTATTTATTTATTTATTTATTTATTTATTTATTCTACACCATGCTAGACGACCATAGATGCTGCGGCCGGTGCATCCTGCAGGGACACCGAAAGTAGTCACATAGATGTTTTTCTTTTTGATATGAACTGCTTTTGATATAACCCACCACGGTGGCTTAGCGAATGTGACGTTGCGCTGCTAAGCAGGAGGTTGCGGGCATGATTCTCGGCCACAGCGGCCGATTTCCGGACGGAAGTTTGCGAAAACCGTCGCGCGTGGTGCATTGGATGTACATTAAACAACCCAAACGGGCAAAAATTAACTAGACCATGGCGTGATTCATATCGTAATTTTAGCACGTAAATGCCCAGAATTATTTCAACAGCGGAGCTGTTTAGCCGGAGGTTGGCCCGTATAGCGTAGACTAGAAACAGTGCCTGGCGATGACGTCACCGCGCGTTGCCTAGCAACCACTTGGCACAGCTGCGCCTCGCTTCGCCGCCGCACCGCCGCGCCGAGCTGCTACGACCGCGCACCTGCTCCGTCTAGCCATGACGTCACTTCGCGTCGCCTAGCAATCACATGTGCCTCGCTGCGCCTAGAGATGTCAACGCTTCGCCAGGCCGCGTCTGTCAACACTTCGCCAGACCAAGCGAGAATCTGCGCGTCGGCAGCGAGCCGATCCGGAATACCGTGGCGAAGATGCAGTCGAGAAGAGGCGTCGTCGAGTCGAAGATCCCGAGTTTCGAGAACGAGAATGCGAGAGTCTGCGTTTGAGTACCCAGCGTCATCGGGATAGTGACCCTGGCTACATGTAGCTTGCTCGATCACATGCTCTGCTGTTTTCTCCAGTCTTTCATCACTAGTGCAAGCTGCGCTCATTTTGTAGCGGTAGCTACATTGCGCCAGGTTTTCGCCTCTTCGCCGTCGTCGCACTTTGAGCCGTGGCCGCATGGTGACGTCACACCATGGCGCTTGATTCTCCAGCAACTCGGCTCGTCGCGGTCGCCGCGCGGCCACCGCTCCTGCCGTTGGTAGCCGTTGGGCTCTGGCCGCGCCCTCTGTGTGACGTCACACCACGGGCCTCGATTCTCCGGCGACTCGGCTCGTCGCGGTCGCCGCGCGGCCACCGCACCTTGCCGTTGGGCGCTCGCTGTGCTCTTTGTATGACGTCACACCCCGCGCTCCACAGCTGTGATGACCGGGAGTATAGAAGAGGAGAGCTGGCGTCGCCGCCGCCATAGTTGAGGCCGCAGTATGGATGGTGAAAAGTCGGTGGGCCTGAAGGAGGCCAGGGATCGCCGTAGAAATGAAGTGAAGAGGTGACAGCGCACTGAAGAGACTCAAGAGAAGCGTGCCGAATGGTTGGCCAAACGCCGTGAAAGCGATGCCGCTAGACGGGCTCGCCTAGTCTCAAACGACGAATCTGCAGTGCCGACCTCTGATGAGCGCAGCCGGGGGTCTGTAGCTATTGCTACTCGACTAGGTTTAACCAGAGCTAAACCACAGCCAATTTTTTAAGCGAAGCTTCATAGGCTCACAAGTGTCGGCGGTGGTGGTGGTGGTGGTGTCACGCTGAAAAGCAGGCCGATCCTGGTGATAGTGCAGATTGAATCCAAGTTCAATGGCACATACCAGGGACAAAAAAGAAAGAGAGAAAGAGAGAGAGAAATAGAGTTCTTCAACATGGGAGCTCTATTATGGCAGTTAGCGAATTCCTTACTTGGTTCCAATTATTCCCTTCATGTCTTTTGGATGCTCTTCATAAGGACCAAACCAACTACTTTTGTTTCAGTTATTTTTCCTTTTTCTGCAACAACCCACACTGCTCGTCAGACGCTGCTGTAACAGCCGACTTCTTGGCTAGGTAATTCCTAGAATTGAAACTATGGTCTTCGGCTCACGGGAGTAGAACTCTGTAACCGCTGACGCACCGTCGCCGGTGTTCATCCACATTCGCGCGTACGTCGGTAGCCTAATAGCCTCTTCCATTAACCCGCCGCCTCTGATCCTTCACTAACACGGTTGGAATTGATCAAAACTCGTGGCGGTATTAGACGCCGGGCCAACTCTGTTTCTCCGCGCCACTTTTGTACTCCACAGTCGCGTCAGCACAACTCGAAGGAGACGGCCGTTAATATACAGGAGAGTGCTGAGTAATTCGAACTCGCGCTGCCATCTGCTATCCACTTGGTTAGTTCAGATCGCAGACTACTACTGAGAGGCTTGGAAGCCTGGCGCATAGATTTTTTTATTCCTCAACTGCAAAGCTCTTTCTCTGATAAACCAGGAAGCCTTTCCATAGTAGCTTTGTGTTACGTTCGAAACGATGACAGTTTACTCTTACAAAAAATACAGAAGTGGATTGACAGTTACAGAGGTTATGTATCATTAAAATAAATGTAATTGCCACAAAAAATAAGTGAGATGTTCTCGCTTTGTGATTGCCATTGTTGTCGCAGGTCATATACTTTTTTTTAAGTGTGCCCAGAACATTTTAGTATACATCAGTTGGGCTCGATGGTTGGACCCATGGAGCCGAGAATCTTACTCCTATCGTCTCGTGAGATATGGAGGCCCACTGTTTGCAGGTAGCGTCGTCGGACCTGGTTTAGGCCAGGGCAGGTCCACAACGGGAATTTGGTCGTAACATGCGGATGCGGGCATTGAGCAATGTGGGCAGGTATCTCCGAAGTGTTCATGGTGGTTTTGTGGCAAGCCATAGGGCGCCGATGGGGTTAGTGCCACCATCACATGGTCGCTCCTCAACACCACCTCTTTCTGGCGAATGAGATCGCAGAGGAGGTGTGAACGACATTGTGGGATTGAATTTCGTGTGGCATGGCAGGGAATCTTCTGGCATTGGAAGGAATTAAACATTTACTTTTCCTTCTTTCCAAAGTTATGTCATGCTCTCCAGCACCCCTTTTCTAATCAAAAGGTAGTGCTCTTACGTGCTGTTTAAAAGCCATCAGTTGACGTAGGCAATGTGAATAGCGGCAAGCTATGGCGAATGCTCATTTGTTTCACTTAAGTTTTTCTTTAATTGTAATGCAATATGGAGGCTGCAGATATTTTATTCTGCAGATCAGAAAGGCCCTTCGAGAAAACCATTCCGTGAAAGATATTACAAAAGAATAGGAAATAGGTGTCAAATCGACTAAGCACCACGATGTACTTGTTGTTTCCCTTGTTGTTGTTGTTGTTGTTGCTGTTGTTGTTGTTGTTGTTGTTGTTGTTGTTGTTGTTGTTGTTGTTGTTGTTGTTGTTGTTGTTGTTGTTGTTGTTGTTGTTGTTGTTGTTGTTGTTGTTGTTGTTGTTGTTGTTGTTGTTGTTGTTGTTGTTGTTGTTGTTGTTGTTGTCGTCATCGTCGTCATCGTCGTCGTCGTCATCGTCGTCGTTGCTGTTGCTGCAGTAACGACTTTAAGCCTTCGCAAGCAGATGCATTCAACCGACCATCGATGTGATATAAGATGGGCCCTACGGCTGCCGGCTACTGAAAGCAGGGACCAAAAGGGAAAACATCAAACAAAGGCGCCAACATGCATTATGCGTAAAAACAGGTCAATCATTCTCTAGGAACTTCTGCATATACATATACCTGAAAAATTAATAAGGTGCCCACCATACGCGAGGATACTGCGGCCCATAGCGAAAGTCAGCCACGCTAGTTCAGCGAGTTCCGGCCTTTATCATTATGCGTACTAACCCTCCTTCCGACGAAACTGTTTGTTCCCTCGTGAAATACTCAGAAAATAAAATGCAAAGAACAAAAATATCCCTTCCGTGCCGGTAGACATTCATCATGCATGCACCAAACGGCTCCAAAATGGAGCCCGGCAGGTCTTTCGAAACCAATAACCGTTACTGCGCATTTGCGCATACGCCCTCTAGTCTGTCGCGGTCTCTCTGTTTGCGTACGCCGGTGCGACTGGGCTTGTTTTTATGGCCGTTTCAGTGGTAGGCCACCATCAATCATGGTACCTGAAAACAAACTCTAAAAATAAAGTTGTCGCACACATCAGTTATGGTTTGTTTTCTGCTCCAAGGAGTATGTTTGCTGTCACTGAATCACTTTCACTGGCATTCATTTTTCTCGTGTTTGTAAATAGGAATGGACATATCTGACTCTAACGTTTCTTTTCTTTTTATGCATTCGCGAAGCATCGGACGCACCCAGGTGAAGAATAGGATGATTTCGTGCCTTTTTTTATCTGTATAAAGTAGTGAATGGAAACAGACTAGCTGTAGCAATAGGCAATATGTCCGATCGAAAGCCTAAGAGAGACGGATATAAAAGTGAAATTATAGAAAGGTTATTCAGGATATCAAAAGGAAAATGATTTACGTTATCCAGGATATGATTGTCGTTCTGGAGTGAAAACAATCGTAACTTTCTAAACCAGTTCCGGTTCACGTCCTAAAAACTGCTTTTTGTTTTTGTTTTTTTTTAGATTTAGAGATTTTTTTTATACTTACTTAAAGTAGGAGCTAGAGATTAGAGTTTCCATATAAGACGCACCAAGGTGAAACGTGTGGAAGATGTTCAGTGTAAAAATACTTATCAGGATTGCGGTGCTGTTGAAAACGGAGAAATTCTATGGCGTATCTCCGTCATTGCTGATGGTTCTCGTTCCTCCTTTTTTAGTAAGCGGAAGACAACACGATGACTACGAGGTGCTTTTGCAAACTGCTGAGGATATATGTGACAACGAAAAGAGTATTTCCGCTTTTTTTTTTCTTTTCTTTACAGCCACTCAAATTTTCTCAAGAAACTACCAACTTCGAGAGCACACTTCGTCATTGTCTTCACGTCTTAGATAGCTGTCCCTAATCTGTAAACCATTTACTCTGGCTCTGCTCCTGCCCCTATAAACAAAGAAAAAGTCATGAAAGCCTTGCGCGATGTTCTTACGGACCATGACCTCAATAATCATGAAATAAAAAACGGTCCCCATGCTTCTCAGTTTAAAAAAAGAAAAAAAAATGAAAGAACGTCGATGAGGGACGAAAAAGTTTGACAGTGCCGAAGTTTAGCACTGACTTTCCCTACATAAATTACTAGAGGAAACTCTGAGGTTGTGAGTGTTCAGCAACCATGGGAATGATGGGGAGTATACATCGATTTAGCCAATCCTTAAGGCTTCAGTTGCGGTGAAGAACTTTGTTATGAGAAATGAATGCCTGAATAGTCGCTCCAGACAGGTCACATTGTGACGTCGCCAACTAAAGAAGGGTGTGTGGTAAGTAGTAAACATTAAGGTAGTCACACTAGAAAGCGTAGTGCGTGTGGGATGATTAAATAGTTCGTTGTAAGGTTGAAATCTGAACAAGTGATTATGAAAGCAGTACATTCTGAGAAATGTTAACATGAGGATGAGGCTCGGCCCAGGAAAGGCATGAACAATTGAAATCGCCCACCGGAAATATGGGTGCCACCGAGTATCGAACCTACAGCTTGTGGAGAACGTCGTGTAATCTTAAGCAGTCGCCGGAAGGATGGCGAGGAGGATGGTGGCAAGCACAAAAGAGACAATGTCTTTATGATGGATTGGCGCTGAGCCGTGCTCCCTCAAGGGCTGCAGAAGATAGCGCCAACCTTTCCCTTTCCCTCAAGAACCACTTATCTTTATGATGGAGACGGATGCAGACACAAACTAGTTCCAAGGGCGATACAACTGGATAACAAAAGAAGTGAGTTAATGATCTACCGCGAATAAAACTCCGCCACCAGCTCGAGTTCCATGATCACGCCGATAGAATGTATGCTTTCTTTAATGGTTCAAAATCTCTGTACTGTTGATCATAGAAAGCCATGTTGCGCTCAATATAATAGCATAAGCGCAACACGTGTCAGCTAACGATGATAGGGTGTCACGCTTGTTCAGTAGAATTCTGATGTACGTAGATTATGATTATGCTGCACAAAAAAAAGAAACATCACTTGAAACATTGGAACAATTCTTTGTTTTTTTTTTGTTTTTTGTTTTTTTGGCCAGTGGGGCCTGCGCTATGTCCTCTTCAGATGCAATGTTGACGCTGGCCCGCCGTTCGATTCAAGTTCACACACTCTGTCGGTCGTTTTACAAAAGGTATGAGTATTTTATTTATTATTAGCTTATTGTGGCATAGCGCTTACCACTCCCCATTGGCTTTCGCAAATTCAAGCAGTTTCTTGCGCGTGGGGCTCGTCGTCTGACAAGAATATTTGCTGATACGTGCCCCAATGCATCGAAGTTTAGATTTTTCAGATAGCACACTTTCTTTGACCTTAAATGAAGAGAACCATTCGATAATCAGTCTGCACTTATTTCTAAGGAACGAGCCCAAGGAATAAGCGCGAAAAATGCCGTCATCAGGCAACGGCAGATCGAGGCACTTCGGTGGCAATTAACGCATTGTTTCCCTCGTCACTATAGCCCATGTTTCCGTGTCACAATCTACAATACCGTTGAAGAAAAAATTCTTCCTTCTAGCTCGATCTGCCTCATCGTCCAGGCGTGCCTGTTGTGCTGCACTTTGACCGCTACAGAAGCCAAGGTCTCGAAGTTCGGGTCCCCGTGCCTATTTTCCAAAGAAATTACTTTTTCCTGTATAGCAGACACCCCAGAAGCTTAGTCCAGGACCTTTGAGTCAAGCAGTTTTTGATTTTCATTCACCTCGTCAATGGATTTGTGGAGCTCATCGTGACGTGTGTCCAAATGCGTACTAAACTGCTTGATTGCAGCTAAAATTTCCTTATATTGTCTACTACATTTTTCATGCTCAGGACCGGGATTAAGTGCAGTATTGCCGCAATGTAGAAGGGCATTTAAAGCAGGAGCACATTGAAAAGCAATAGACAACAAAACCCGTATGCATGGGAAAAGTTGCGGGGGTGAACCAACCTGCACAAATAGGCAACAACAGTTTCAGGATGCCATCGGTGGCACATTACCATGCCCACTGAAGACAACGGCAACTCGCAGGTTGCTTATATGATTCCCGGGGGGCGTTGACGGCGTCGAAATGGCTGCGTCGTTAAACGATACGTCCAGCGTCGCACAAAAGACGTCACGGTCCTTGATGGCGCAGGCGCTGTTGGTCCATGCGCCACACGTGTCGTCGTATCGGAGAAGGGCTATTGCACGGCGGACATCGCGAACGCCGGTAAGCAAGAGCACATGACGTAGGCCAAATGCGCAAATAGGCAAAAGCAGTTTGAGGATGCCATCGGTGCCACATTCCCGTGCCCACTCAATAAATAAATAAATAAATAGAAAATGAAAAATCCTTGCACTCGGCCGCGCAACGCTTGAAACAGCAAAGCTGAGCGATCGTAGCCCAGCATTTTCCGGGAGTGCGCATGAACTTTTCATCTTATTACTCATGATGATGATAATTTCTTTTCGCGCGTCTCCGACTTAGGGCCGTCACTGCGCGTTGCATAGCGTGGCTTGCAACACCGACACCACGTTCCAAGGCCGACACCGCGTTCTAGGAGGTCCGGTCCGTGAATGCGTCTCTCTCTCTCTCTCTCTCGCCCTCATAGCGCGCAAAACCTCTTCACCTCGCAGAGCACGAGCGTACGAAGGCGCCAGCTGTGGACGAAGCCGACGACGCTCGAACGCAATCATATGGTTCGCATAAATGCATGCTCTGCAGGCGGGGACGAGAGTGGGATTATGGCATGGTGCATGGCTTCAGTGCCAACGGTCTTTGAGAACATGCAGTGGAGCACAGTACCCAACACATACCTTTGTGTCCCGTTAGATAGGTACAGAGAAAAAATGGTCGCAGTTTCACCTGAAAGGCGAAGCATCAGTTGCGATAGCAAATTTGTAGAGAGCTATACGGAGTAATGATATTAGCTTTATCAGCTGTATAAACTTCGACATGCATCAGCACCGGCAACACAAAGAATTGTTGTCGACGCCGTCGGCGTTTTGCCCGCGTTCGCACAAAATGCGTGCGGCGTTGGTGACTGTTGCCGCAGCCTCTGATATAAATAGGCACTTGGTGCCGCAGCTAAACGTCGCCTCCCTTCCCTCCCCCTGCCCCCCGCCCCCCACCCTAAGGCCTTCCGCGCGGCCTAAGAAGGCGCGTTTGCTCTACATATATGGTGATTGTAAAGGAGGAAAGAGACGCCTACTTCTGCAGCCCTTCAGGGAGCACGGCGCAGAACGCGCGTTTGTTCGGCGTGCGTTCACTCCCCGTGAAAGCGCGCGTCCCTTGCCCCCTTTCACTCGCACATACAGCGTTCGGCGCGCGGCGACGATTTCATCTCCATTGACGTCATACGGAACCTCACGGCGACGGCGACGACGACGGCTGAAATCTGTTTTGGAGTGTCCATATAATTGCTATCGCAATAAAATACTCAGTATCGGACGCAGACAACAGATGAATCGCAAACAAAAACGTAAGGCTGGAAGGGGCGAGATTTATGTAACGTTTTCTTAGTAGCTAAAATATGATACGTCCTCCAAGTGCTATATTGCACAAGAACCAATATCCAGCGATTTTATAGAGTCTTTGCAACATTTTTCTGCGATTCCAAGTACGAGCGAACATCGCGGACTAATCTTTTATTGCGATAGTCATTATACGGACACTCAAAGAGGATTTCTGCCGTCGTCGTCGCCGTCGCCGTGAGGTTCTGTATGACGTCAACGGCGATGAAATCGTCGCCGCGCGCCGGATCCTGTATGGGCGAGTGCAAGGGCGCGAGAGACGCGCGCTTTCACGGGAGCGAACGCATGGCGTAGAACAAACGCGCGTTCTGCGCCGTACTCCCTGAAGGGCTGCAGAATTAAGCGTCTCTCTCTTAATTTACAATCACCACATATATAGAGCAAACGCAACTTCTTCTGTCGCGCGAAAGGCCGTGGGGGGACGGGAGGGAGGGGGGAGGCGACGTTTAGCTGCGGCACCAAATGCATATTTATATAAAAACGTTGCGAGGCGAGAAGGTGGAGACTTCCGACGCTGGTCGACGAGTTTCCCGTTATGATCTCGTCGAAAAGCTCCGAGCCGCCCCCAGAGGCACCGGCAACAGTCACCAACGCCGCGCGCGTTCGGTGCGAACGCGGACAAAATGGCGACAGCGTCGACAACAGTTCTTCGCGTTGCTGGTGCTGCTGCATGTCCAAGTTTATACAGCCGATAAAACTACTATGCTTACTCCGTATATCTATCTACTAAGTTGCTATCGCAATTGATGCTTCGCCTTTCGGGTGAAACTGCGACATTTTTTCGTAAGGTCAGCAAATGGAGTTTGGGATTAAGTCAATTGTTCTTAAAACAGGTGACCAACAGGTTTTTGTTCTTAAGAGGTCAGCAAGCTCCTTTTATTCTTACATACATTCAACTAATGGTGATACGAGCGATACCAGTATTTGTAGTCTCCACTATTGAAAACGGTCCGCATAGGGTGTCCGTTACCTATGCGACGTTGTATCCTCCTATAAGTTTCTCTTCGGCCGGTTTTCGATTCAGTACTTAAGCAATGTGTCCAGGAAGCGCCTTAAGGGCTCTGTCAGACAGTCTTTCCGGTCCCTATGTATAGATCGATTTATCAGACAAATTTAGGAAACGATTATCTGAAACGTGTTAAAAACATGTTAGTCCCTGCAGGGGTCAAAACGTTTTTCTTTAAACTTCACACGGATACACTGCCAGTAAAAACTTTGCTCGAACGAGGAGGCATCTTTGTGCCGTGGGTAGTTAAATGGTTCTTGTGCAGGAAACCAGATACAGTGGAGCATGTTTTCATTGACGGTTGGAATGCTGTCTTCTATTGGGATGTCCTTCAAAGGACACTGCAGAAAGACCTTCCAATAGAAGCGCATGGCGTAAGATTTCTCCCTGTTCAAGAAAATGGCCGTCCCCTATGATTTATTTATGCTTCTCGGTCTTTACATCATATGGAGGTCATGTATGGATTTCCAAAACGCTGATCCCCAAGCACGATCAGTTAATGCCCATTTTGTTGAGAATGTCACGAAACTCCGAGATGTGCTGAAACACCAAGGCGCTGAAGAGGAAGTGCTTCAAATATTGGATGCCCTTACAGAGTTGAAAGTTTATAAGTAAATGCAACTAGCTTTACACAGGCTGGAGGATGTGTTGTTAAATATGGCAATAAAGAAAAAAAGTGTGGCCGTGTAGCCTAGTGGTTACGACGTTCGCTTTGGGAGCGGGGGTACGCGGGCTCGAGTCCGGCCTCGGCAAGAAAGTTTATTTTCTTTTATTTCTTGGTAGTTTCTTGGTACGCACCACAAATTGCGGCTGGCTGGTTGCTCAGTCAGCTAAGGCGTTGCGCTGCTGAGCACGAGGTCCCGGGATCGAATCCCGGCCGCGGCGGCTGCATTTCGATGGAGGCGAAATGAAAAAAAGCGCCCGTTTGCTTGCGTTTTAGTGCACGTTAAAGAACCCCAGGTGGTCAAAATTTATCCGGAGCCCTCCACTACGGCCTGCCTCATAATCAGAATTGGTTTTGGCACGTAAAACACGAGAAAGAAGAAAAAAATTACGGCTGACTTAAACAGCTTCGCTGTTAAAAGATTGATTGTAAACAGTGATATTTCATTGGTGCAATATTTGCTATCTCACGATAACGCCATTGATGATTTTCTCATGCGATTCACAATTTGTGCGCTTCGGTGTGATGTGCGCTCTATTTTTCGTGGGCACTGTGTTTATTTAGACTGTAATCACAGATGAACTTATTCCTTTAATAATTTTTTGTCATCCACTTGCAAAACAGCTTTTTATCTCAACTAGCTGAGATGATCCCGTGTAACTGGCTGCCATGAACGATGAGAAAAATATATTACTTCAACGCCACACTAACGTGCTCAAGTGACATTGCGTTTCATCAAAAGGACGGAGGCACGGCCATTTCGCGAAAATAACTTATTAATGTAATTAGTATCACTGTCCAACACAAGCACATGAAGATATAGTGAATTATAAGTGTGGGCTTTTGAGTCGGGTGGCTGTTGGAATGAACTAATATCGTTAGCGCTTCTTTAGCTGCTTTCCATAAGTTGTGTCGACGAGGCGAAAACGCCTGCTGAAACTACGGGAGGCAGGTTGATGTTCGATGTCCTGGTTCTCCTACAAAAGAAAGGCGACGCACGTTAGCCATGCTCGATGCTATCTGCGGACGCGGCACAAGTCAAACGACTGTGCACGCTAAGTGTTTGTTTAGTCAAGAATGTTGTATATTATTATGCAAGGCATGTTTACAATAAGTATATGGGAAACTTTACTACAGCGATGCAAAGCACATGCGGTACAAATATCTCATTTTAAAATTCCACAATCAGGCGTTAAGAAGTACAGTCATCCTGTTGTGTCTAGGATAGTGGTCGTCCACAGTACGTGTAACTGCACTACTATGGCATTGCTATCAGAACAACGCTGACGTGTATGTCATGTACTGACGTATCACCGCAGCACTTACGCCCCCCTTAGACGCATTTTTCCGTGGACAGTGAGCCATTCAAATTTTTTCAAGCCTGTTTCCACCTCTCTCTCTCTTTTCTAACTGTATCTCCATCTACTTTTTGTTTCATCTGTTATCTATCTAGATCCCCTCGTCACAGTGGTTCAGGCGCTGATGTAAGCGCGCGCAAGCTAAGCATTTGGTAGACAAGGGTGCGCTTTAACCGCTGCTGGCAGTTTTCGCTTCAGCAACGTTTTAAGCACCGAAGCCATGACATTTGTCTCACTGACGCATTTATTAACCTCATCTACACTGGTAGTGATTAGTACACTGTCTGAGTAGGATCAACTGCGGAAAGAACGCACAATTTACGGCCAAAATAAACTGCCTAAAGTGAAATTTTAAACAGTCACTTGTATCATCGGGCATGTTTTTCAAGTAAGAACTGTTTCATTTATCTTTGGGCCTGCTCTAACAAAGTGCACGTGAATGTTCACCTCGATTGACAATTGGTAGTGACGTGGCTTTCAACTCAGCAGTCAAACTGTGGAAATTTCTTAACGAAGCTTTCTCTCTCTCTCTCTCTCTTTCTCTCTCTCTCTGACTTCTTTCTTTTTTTTTTTTTTTTAGTTAGAAGTACCTCTAGCAGAAAGCCTCCTCAATCTGAGAACCGAGGCCAGTTCCTCGCTACGCAGAAAGCCGCTTACGGTTCATTAGAGGGAACTCTAAGTAAGTACGGCGCAATTTCGCGTGATTACATCTCCAAGGCTGCGCAGCTTAACCACAGATTAAGCAGGATACATATACTCTCTAAGCTCTTTCGCAAACATATTAGCCTATTCTGGCTGTGCATGGCGAATTTACGCAAACATTTATTTTGATATATGTACACAAATTACCATGGTTATAACGAAGTTTTTCGATAACTTTTCCAAGTTAATGCGAACAGTGTTAGCATTACGCAGTAATAAACAACTAACTAAAAGGACGTATAGTTTGTTTCTCGTAGACATTGAAACTCAGTGCTGGCACTGTAAATCACGTAGCCTAATATCTTGCTTATAGTGTTTACAGGGTTCGTATTTTTAGATATTAGTGGCAATATCTAGATGTGTTTATTCACCGAAAGTCCTAGCACAAAGTGCTTAGATGTATTCATTTGGTCGGTAGACGAAATTACAATAGATTTGCCAGTGACTCTCATTACAATATCGCACGTATTAGGGCAATGTCTGTAAATTCATTTTTTTCTAGGAACCTGCCACTCAATGTTAGAAATAAACCAAGAAGTACTTATGTCTGAGTACTGTATTTTATTATCTAGTTCAATATCTACCCTATTCAAACGTTTATGTTGTATTTTGTCCTTGTCTTCTAAAAGAAGCCTTATTTAGCGAAAGAGGACAGTATGTTCAGGAGTGCAATTGAAATCACAGCATAAAAATGTATTGAAAGCTGTAGGATTTTTTTTTTACATATTTGCAGTGCTAAAAAAAAACCTAGAACGCATAGCATAAAAAAAGGCCGGACATGGGCTGTCCTGTCCTCACCTTGTGTGTTTCCGTTTTTTCAGCGCTATAAACATGAGAAAATACTCGAACAAACCAGCCAAGCTTGCTGTCTTAAGTATTGCATAATGTCGTCACGCAAACTCAGTGATCTGGCCTATCATAATTTTATACTTGGTAGGCCAGGTGCTATATCCACCAAACTTAGTCTCAATGTGCACATCTCACGCTGCTTCGCAGATTTACATTGTATATGCAGTTAAAACACGGCAGAAAGAATATTTACCAATAATGCGGAAAGCATTTCTTTTTTTTTCAGTTTATTCGTCATTGCAAGTCGTCTAGGTATAGTAATGCGGAAAACAGATAAAAAATAGGCGAACAGTTTTAAAGCTATACGGAGTAAATGATAGTAGCTTTATCAGCTGTATAAACTTGGACATGCAGCAGCACCGGCAACACGCAGAACTAATGTCGACGCCGTCGGCGTTTTGCCCGCGTTCGCACAAAATGCGTGCGGCGTTGCTGACTGGTGCCGGAGCCTCTGATATAAATAGGCACTTGGTGCCGCAGCTAAACGTCACCTCCCTTCCCCCCCCCCCCCCCCCCCCCACCGCCTTTAGCGCGTCGGAAGAAGGCGCGTTTGCTCTCATATATGGTGATTGTAAAGGAGGAAAGAGACACCTACTTCTGCAGCCCTTAAGGAAGCACGGCGCAGAACGCGCGTTTGTTTTCGGCCGTGGGTTCATTCCCCGTGAAAGACCGCGTCCCTCGCGCCCTTTCACTCGCACATACAGCGTTCGGCGGCGCGCGGCGACGATTTCATCTCCATTGACGTCATACGGAACCTCACGGCAACGGCGATGGCGACGGCGACGACGACGGCGACGCCGACGGCAGAAATCTGCTTTGGAGTGTCCATATAATTGCTATCGCAATAAAATTTAGCTCCATATGATGTTATCTAAGTGTGTATGAATATTCAACTGTACAATCCGAATAGAATAACATTTGCTATTGGTTTCATATTCGAATTGACAATGCAATCGATGCGGTCAAATATTCATTTCAATTGAAAATTAGGCATAGGAACATTTATCGGGTTGAGTTCGTTAACTGTGCCTAATGTTCAAGCTGTACAATAGCCGCGGTTGCTACTAACAGAATATATGATCTGGAGGAGATGGCGAGTCCTTAAGCGCCACCGACATCTCCCTTTCACATGAAATAGATTGTTGCTAAAATAAATGAAGAAGCCGGCACTGAACAACACAAAGATAATTGAGTCCAGGGGTTTACATACCAAAACCGCGACCTGATCATGAGGCACGCCATAATCCGGGTTAGTTTTGATCACCTGGGGTAAACGTGCACCCAATCCACGGTACACGGGGCATTTTCGCATTTTGCCCTCATCGAAATGCGGCTGCCGCGGCCGAGATTTGATCCCGCGACCTCGGGCGTAGCGGCGCAAAGCCGTAGCCACAAAGCCACCACGGCGGGTAAACAAAATAAAGGTAACATGAACGAAGAAGTCAAAGCTGAAGTCGAGTGACATAAATGCAACGCAGAGAACTGACTACAGGAGTCGCAACTTCGACGGCCAATCGCCACTCCTGCTCCCGTGAATTGCAGAATAAAAGTTTTTGCACGCAGTTCACTCGTCCTCTTGCATGCGTCCAGCCCATTACTCCTGAAGGAATCGATGGCTCTGCAGCAATCCTCGAACATCGCAGATCGAACATGCGTAGTCTATAAAAACAAACTAAGTTAATACAAGCTAAGATAACATAACCGCATTGTCTTACAACAGTTAACAGAACAGGATGGAACAATGGAGAGTGAACAGCACGAACTAAAAGACTGGCGAAAAGAATTCTTCGGCCACGAACTCAGGGCTATAGAAGAGGAAGAGAAGGAGCAAAATGCGTTTCTCCCATTGCGCAGTGGCAGACACATTAGCGTACCTTATGAAAATAGGCCGCATCTGGAAAAATTTATGCGCCGGTACTCGGATATTTGGTGCTGTGACAGAAGCTATAGAGGAAGCAAAAGGCTGAAGCTCAAGGCGACCCTATAGTAAAGAAAGAAAAAAATAAGAAGCGACGCGCTTTAAGGAGAAGCCGGGAAAACCGTGGGCCTCCAGAACCAGAAATAGATTACACGTCCCCGGTTCCGATGGCTTTTGAGGCTACTAACGTCGTAAAGCGTGAATCAAGAATTCATGCGTGCAGGTCTGTTCTTTTATTTATTTATGTTTTCCATCCGCGCATCGGCCCCTTCTGCCTCCCCCCTAGTCCCCCAAACCTATCGCCTCTTATTCTTGGCCCCTTAATACCTTCCGCCTCTATTCCTCGTCTCCGTTTGGCAGGAGCACAGCGTAAAGTAGCCAGAAGCGTGCAGCAGTGCGTTCGAAAGAGCGATGGTCGTAATGTCCTTTAACGTGCTCATGTGACATAATGTGCTTCCGCCGCTCTTACCCCGTGCACATCCCAGCTCCTTTCGCTATAGGCAGCAAAAAATAATATTACGATAGCACTTCAGCGCCTCCTAGAGACAAAGCGAAGCCGGGAAGTGCAATAAACTGAAAAAAAAGGGCGATGCGTGTAGCTGATAGACGTTCTGGAGAGGCGAAGCGCAGAAGAAAAGAAGGCGCATCGAAAATTGGAGTTTTGCATACAGTGTCGCGCTAATCAGGTGTTGAATTAATCTACGCCAACAAATCATGCGCGGATGTCTTTCTCTCTTTCTCTATCAGCCTTTGCGGTATGGTAATTCGCCAAGCGTAAGTAATCGGATGACTAAAATGTATTCGGTTGTGTATTTTTTGTTGCTGTTGTTGTTGGAGAATATTGAGTGTATCTTGCTGCTTTTTGCTTACATACTTTCATTTCTTTACCTCCTAGCGGTTTCTGAAATGTTCAGTGCCGAAGTTGAACGACTGCGCGTTCTTGAATTCCATGCGCTGTCTTTTACGTTCGCTTTTCTTTTTTCGAGTAATGGACGTATATTGAGGACCGGCTGATATTAACTGTCTCCCCGTTTCCTTTGGCTTCTTCTTATGGCACACGGGGTAAAACACGGCTTCCCACTGGAATGAAAACGTAGTAACTTACCAAGACACGGCATTCCTTCTAGGTATCGGAATAGAAATGTGTTTAAACAGCGAGCATTTAAGGCAAAATCGTACGGAAAAATGGAATGGAACAAGGCATCCGTTTCATATTTTTTTTTCAGTAGCTTACGAGAAGTTGCGTTGAAGGCTATGATTGTCACTTGTTATTATATACCAGGTGTCCCACGCAACTGGTGCCAAATATTTAAAATATGCATGTACCACATAGCTTAACAGAAACAAGGTAATGTTGTGTGCCGTCATTTCGAGTGAGTCAGACAACTTATTGTATTTTGTTTAATTACATAATTAGTGATTATTATTATTACAACTTTTGAAATATTACGCTCAGCGCGAGAGTGTCAATCCTGAAAAATTCCCCGTCCAGCTTTGGTTGCTCTATACGTGCTACATAAAACCTTTTCTAAGCCTGAAAAAAAAAAGCCCGTGAAAAGGTAAAACTTTCATTGACACTCATTAATATGTTTGTTCTGAAATAAAACTTGAGTGTTTGGTTAAGTCAGAATAACTACTTATGCAAATAGGTGAAATACAAAACAAATAGTCCGACTTAATCCAAACGACGGCCAACACATTACCTTGCTTGTGCCCAGCTACGCGGCCCTTGCATATATATATTTTTTAATTTTTGGCATAAGTTAAGTGGGACACGTCATATATATGTAATGCCAGCAGGACGTTGTGGGCGTAGGCAAACATGGTCACCCGAGCACTGCCTTTTTTTATTCGGCTTCCTTCACTTCACCTTAACCCCTTAGGTCCACGCCTGGAGTATTACACACAAAGGAGGGCATGACAGTTTTCCTGAGAAAAAAAGAACACGAAGGGCAATAGAGAGTAAATGAAGACACCCACACATGCTGCCATGGAATGAAAATATGCCGTAATATTTTTAACACACGCTCAATCTTCTTCCACGTAATTTCTACCAGGGGAGTGGAACATTTTTTGCATGTTGCACTTAGCTTAACCTATGTGAAACTAGATTATAATGTTCCACTTACTATGTTAAACCAACGTAGAATGAGGTTACGAGTGCAGTGAGAGTCTAAACACGTATGACCTTTCGGGTTCGTTATATCGGGTTCGGGTTCGTTATATCGAATGCGGTTGATTAATTGCGGTTGGTAATGCACAGCGATAGATTAAGCACTGGTACAGCTAACCCCTTACACAGTTTCAGTTTACTATTCGTTCATACAATTAGTTACTAGAAATGACATACAGGATGAAGCACTTTGTATTCGACAAGCGATTATGAATAGGGCGGGACTCTGGCAATGTCTTCTCTATGCTGTATCTGCAATGACCTGCTAATAATAGATCGCTTTTTTATTTTATTAGCGGTTTTGCATCTAAAGGTAACGAGTTGAGGATGTTCCATTTTGTCATTGTGATTAGAGTTATTGTAGTCCTCTTGGACTCCCCCTTGAGACCTTGGTACCGGATTAAAGCCGTACAGGAGTGTGTGCCGAACCGTCTTTACGTGGTTATCTTGGCGAAGCTAAGTGATTATAACGATAATGTCTTCTTTTCTACTTTAATAACTCTCTACCATATAACCCACAATCTCCTTGCCATTTCTAAAATTTTTAAATTTAAATTATTCAGAAATTTTAAACTTTTCGTTGGAAATTAGGGCCTCCCTATTTTCGTTTACATATTTTTTTCCTCTCACTTGATATATTTATTTACTTGCCAATATAACTGCTCTATAACACATTCCTTCGGTTCGTTGGTCACCTTCCTCTGCATTTTTAGTTATCGTTTTGCTTTCCATTTAGCACCCAATTCTGCGCCCCTTCTCTCGCCACACGTTAGTTGGTTAGTGCATGCCAGGGGCACAAGAAACTACAAACACACACAGGGTTCTGCAAATAATTATCGCATCATCCTCATCATTAACATCATTATCATCGTTATCTTGTTCATGTTTTCCTTTGTCAACATGTGCACTAAATTACTGGACAATGCTTTAGAACAGAAGATGAAGACAACATAGAGGTAATGAATGAAACCGTAACTAGGCTGATTTCAGAAGCAGCAATTGAAGTGGGAGGTTAGGCAACAAAGCAACCAGTAGGTAAGCTATGCCAAGTATCAAAGTACCTAATAAAGAAACGACAAAGCATGAAAATGTCCAACTCAAGAGATCAGATAGAATTCGCTGGACTGCCAAAACTGACCAACAAGAAGAGAGTAAGGGACATTCGAAATTATAACGTGGGAAACATTGAGGAAGCAGTAAAAAATGGACGCAGCATGAAATCAATGTGAAGAAAATTTGACATAGGACAAAGCAAGACGTTTGCACTGAAAGATAAGCAGGGTAATCTCATCAGCAATTTCGATGACACAGTAAAAGCGGCGGAAGAACTGGATACTGATCTGTACAGCTGCTAGAGCAGCCAAGCTATCTTCATTCGAAGCAGTGATGAACACGAGACAAACACTCCTTCTATAACTAGTGATGAACTATAGTCGGGTACAACTTTAGAAGACAGGAGGAGGCCCCGCCCAGTTGACCGAAGCGCAGCAGCCAATTCCTCCGCGACTAAAGAAATAGTCCCACTCAAAAAAATGTGACTGCTTCTAAAACACGTATTTGTCAGTATAAATAAGATTTGTGTATCTTGACGAGTGGTTTGGTAAAACTCTCATGATGGAAATGCTACCGCACTTGCCGGATCGCGAGAGAAAAATAACTCCGTGCCTTCTACAACGCTGTGCGTCGTCTGCTACAGAGCAAGATCGACGGCACCGGGCGTAGCAGTCGCTGGCTTAATTGCATAAGATTCATATATACTTTTTGTGTGTTTGCACAACCTTATTTTTTTAATGTGTTGGGCTTATTTTTAATTAATATTTTTTTCTTTTTTTTTCGCGGTTGCGAACCTGCGATCTCGTGAGTTCGCGAACGATCGCGCGCGGCATTCCGTGCCAGTTTTCCGCCATGGAGCCCAGCGAGGTGACATCGGAACGCGATCCTTTGTTGCCGAACGAGCCTTGTGTCGCCTCGATGACCACACCACCAAGGAGCCTCGGCAAGAACAAGAGCGGCCACATCCTGAACAGCGATTCACGCAACATGATCTTCCACTGCTACACGTTTTGGCGTAACAGGCAGCCTGAACGCAGCGTGGAGGACACGAGCAAGTTTGTCGCCGACATGCTTGGTGTAAGCGAAAGGACTGTGTTCAGGGTGAGGCAGGAAGTTAAAGCTTCGCATTTTTCGGGTGGCAAACTGACGACGCCCTCGCGAAAGCGCCCACGCAATGCGGAGAAGAGGAGACGCAGCGCGAAGTTTGACAGCTTCACGTTGTGCGCGCTGAGATCATGTGTGCACGATTTCTTTCGCCGCAACGAGATACCGACGGTCGAGAAGGTAACTACCGAGTTCTCGGAGCGTATGGAACTACCATCACTAAAGCGGTGTACTGTGCGTCGCCTGCTTGCCGAGATCGGCTTCAAGCACGAAAAGAGAAGCCGCAACTCGCTGCTTATCGACCGGGATGACATCACCGATTGGCGGAATCGCTACCTCCGTGACGTGGAGCGCTACCGGGCGGAAGGCCGAAAGATCTTCTACCTGGACGAGACATGGGTGACGGCAGGACACACTCGGTCGATCGTGTGGACAGACACCGTGGTGCAGAAGCGCGGACGCCTGTTCGCTCGAGCAAATGGCCTGACGACGGGTCTAAAACAACCTTCTGGGAAAGGTCAGCGCCTGATCGTGACGCACATCGGCAGCGAGGATGGTTTCGTCGACGGCTGCTTGGATATATTCCGAGGCCAAAAGACAGGCGACTACCACGAGGAAATGGACGGCAATCGCTTTGAGGGCTGGTTCAATGACGTTCTGCAGAAGTTGCCAGCTGGTAGCGTCATTGTTTTAGACAATGCACCTTACCATAGCCGGCGAGAAGAGAAATTGCCGACGACAGCCTGGAAGAAGGAAAAGATACAGGAGTGGCTCACAAGCAAGAACATCACCTACGGTGAAAGGATGATAAAGAAGCAGCTGCTTGAGCTGGTGGCATCTGTAAAGTCACGCTTTCTGAGCTACATCGTAGACAACACAGCTGTAAAGGCCGGTTGCATTGTACTCAGGCTCCCGCCGTACCACTGCGAATTTAATCCCATTGAGCTTGTGTGGGCCAAGGTCAAAAATGGCATCGCTGCGGACAACAGAGACTTCAAGCTGTCCACGGTCGACGTCATCTTGAGGGAGAAAATCAAGCAGGTAACGGCGGAAGACTGGAGGAAGAGCATTCAGCATGTGATGGACTTGGAGGCAAAGTTCAGACTTGACACGTCTGGGAGTGAGCACATTCAACCCATCATCATCCAGCTGGGTGAAGATGACACTGAAGAAAGCGACTCCGACTGCGAGCTGTCTGGCATTGAGCCACTCGACGAAGCATAAACGCTTCTTATTAACAAAAGAACAGCCCTTATTAGGGCTACCAAAATTTTGCCGGTGGGTTCGCAACAGCCAACCATCCATTCCGTGACCTCTCAAATAAATAAGCAGTTCCATTTATGGCATATTGCTTATAATAGAAGCTCAATTCTGATAAGCAACGTCCTGCACACATTGTGCTCGATTTAAGAAGTGGCATAGAAACACATTTAAATGCTGGCATATCTGAATTGAAACACTATTGTTAACCCTGATTATCGTTGGCGGGCTCAAAATGCTCATTCGGGCAGCCATTCATGTGGTTGCATTGTTTATTTTGTTATCTGGCTCACACAAGTAATGCGATTAAGAGAACAAATATAAAACATCATTAGCTTAGAGAGGCCCAAAATGCTCATTCAGGCAGCCACCGTCGAGTTTGACGTGCCCCATAGTGAAATAGCAGTAGTCAGAGCACGCTTTATGGTTATGTTAGCAGTCTGCACTAGAAATCGCAGTCATGCCATAGCGAGTGGTGGTGAAATAGCAGCAGACAACACGAAACTGACACTGTCAGCAGCTTGAATGCCAAAGCACATTCATGTGGTTGCATTGTTTATTTTGTTATCTGGCTCACACAAGTAATGCGATTAAGAGAACAAATATAAAACATCATTAGCTTAGAGAGGCCCAAAATGCTCATTCAGGCAGCCACCGTCGAGTTTGACGTGCCCCATAGTGAAATAGCAGAAGTCAGAGCACGCTTTATGGTTATGTTAGAAGTCTGCACTGGAAATCGCAGTCATGCCATAGCGAGTGGTGGTGAAATAGCAGCAGACAACACCACACTGCCACTGTCAGCAGCTTGAATGCCAAAGCACATTCATGTGGTTGCATTGTTTATTTTGTTATCTGGCTCACACAAGTAATGCGATTAAGAGAACAAATATAAAACATCATTAGCTTAGAGAGGCCCGAAATGCTCATTCAGGCAGCCACCGTCGAGTTTGACGTGCCCCATAGTGAAATAGCAGAAGTCAGAGCACGCTTTATGGTTATGTTAGCAGTCTGCACTGGAAATCGCAGTCATGCCATAGCGAGTGGTGGTGAAATAGCAGCAGACAACACCACACTGCCACTGTCAGCAGCTTGAATGCCAAAGCACATTCATGTGGTTGCATTGTTTATTTTGTTATCTGGCTCACACAAGTAATGCGATTAAGAGAACAAATATAAAACATCATTAGCTTAGAGAGGCCCAAACTGCTCATTCAGGCAGCCACCGTCGAGTTTGACGCACCCCATAGTGAAATTAGTCTGAGCACGCTTTATGGCTCCGTTAGCAGTCTGCACTGAAAATTGAAGTGTTGTCATAGCCAATTTTCAATTTATTAATCTGACTCGAGCAAGTAATGCGAATGCAACCACAATTATTAATGTGATTAACTTTGCTAGCATTTTTTTGTCATATTTACGTACCGGAAAAAAGTTGAACGTGTTTTAGTGAGTCACTTTGTTCATTACAAGCCGTAGGCAAAGTGACGGACAGATTCAAACAGTGATATTGGGGAATAAATGGTGAAAGTTGCAAAAGCTCTCACAGCACTGCTTCGCTGGACTCCATTCACTAGAAAACTGCATTTGTAATAATGAAAGCGTCATGACAGGAAATGATACCACACTGCACAATGTTATATATGTGTACCACTACATGTGACGGGCAGCAAAACCATCTGTTTATAAAGACTGAATGCAACAACATAGCAAGGTGCTGTTTCACAATATGGCACCTTTTCATGTGCACTTCTGGTAAGCTACCGTATGCACTGATGCATAAACACATTAACAGGGGAAAGAGACGAAGTAACTGTGGAAGCCACGTGATGCTTTTAACATTTTGTATCTGTCAATGTTTCTGTTGTAACAGCTGATAGAACTTTCTTTGGTGCAAGTTGATTAATCACGTTGCAGCAACAGCACAAGAAGCAAGGTCAGAATAGTAGGAGAAAACAAAGCAAGGTGGCAGACTGAGGAGGCAAGGTAGACAAGAGAGAATAGCTTTAATGACATCAAAGAGACCAGCCCGGCTATTCACAGGACTTGGTGCTTTGAATGAGACGAGTTAATGGAATTGTCGAAAGTCGTGGCTGCAGCATGCTTACAAGAACAAATGCAAAAATAAAAGGATAGAAATAGGAACAAATACATACACGCACGGAAGAACTCACATATTCACACACATGAACACAAACGCGAAAACTAAGATCTAAAATACAAAAAAGGGCAAAATAACAAATATACACAAACACACAAGAAAACACGCACACACATTTAACGCAGACACGAGTAGAACTATTAGGAGTCAGTTCACAAGCAGCTGTGCCTACTTTGTCGTACTTCTTTTTAATGTACATATTGGCTCTGTTGCCTTCACTGTCATGGGAATTTTTTAGTAGCGACATATCACGACAAATCGCAAAGCTGTGTTGTCGGAAAGCAAGTCGAGCGCTGACAGCACAACTTATGCGCGATTGTGTCACAGCAGGCTTTCTACAGCTGGCGCGTGCAGTGAGCGAAGAGTTCTAAGCCACACAGCGACGCGAATTCATGCCAAGCTCCCTTGCAACGGCACCAGTGTATCAGTCATAATTTTAAATTAGCATTCAGGCTGACATTAAGGAAACAAACACTGCTTCCAAACGCCTGACCGTTAACAATCCAATGGCATTCACTCAAGCTGCGCGTGTTAGTCACTGATTGTTAGCATTGGTGGAAAGCAATCAATCGACGGTGCTACACAACACTCGAACGACGCCGCTAGACGCTCGGCTATCTTATCACACTGCTGCCAACGATCGGTCGTTTGCACGCTGAGCTGGCAGCAACGAATCTTTGCGTTGGAGGTTGCTTTCACAAATCTTTTCTGTTGAGAAACTCGCAGGTTGGTTTCATCCGCGCACGCTTCTCATTTATCCTGATAATGGTTTTGCTCCATCACTTCACCACGTCCGACGAGAAACGCAGGGGCACAGTACACAAACACACCCGCCGCTCACAGTAGGTACCAGACTTTGGCGAACTCTCCTCGTCGTAACTTCACTTAGGAGCAAAACAAAACACCACGGAACAAACACGTACGATGTTTGTTTGCAGCGGTATGCCGCCGCGGGATCTTGTTTCCACACGAAGCGCAGGGCAGCGCCACCGATGTTCGCTGCAATCTTTCTTCGCCGGCTCAAGGCTCAGAACAAACGCACGCGGCACAAATTGTGCATCGTAAGCTCACAATAATATTTCCGGCATGACAGACCACCACAAACAATTCGAATTCACTCTGACGAAGGGAGACGCACAGAGCTGACGCGACTCGGCCCAGTTCGAAGCGAGGGCGGCCATGTTAGGCATGTTCTCCGTCGGCGGGGACACCGGCCGTCCGGCTCATGACGTCACCTAAAGTGCGCGCCTATTGGTGCCGGCTCGTGTCCATCCGCCTTTGAGGGACAAATGCCGCTGTCTTCTAAAGTTGTATCCGACTATAGTGATGAACTAGTGATGAAGTTAGAAGGGCTTTGCAGGACATGACCTGGGGAAAAGCGGCTGGAGGAGACGGAATAACAATCGATTTAATCAAAGATGAAGAAGAAATCGTACTTTAAAAGCTTGCGGCTTCACGACTTCTAATGTACCAGAGAACTGGAAGTATGCCAACATTATACTAATCCATCAGAAGGGAGACGTTAAAGAATTGAAGAATTATAGGCTGATTAGCTTGCTTTCAGTATAGTATAAAATATTCACCCAGGTAATTTCCAACAGAATCAGGGCAACACTTGACTTCAGTCAACCAAAAGAACAGGCGGGCTTCAGGAAGGGATATTCTACTATGGATCACATCCATGTCATGAATCAGGTAATCGAGATATCTGTGGAGTACAATAAGCCTCTCTACACGACTTTCATATATTATGAAAAGGCATTTGATTCAGTAGAGATACCCGCAGTCATAGAGGCCTTGCGTTATCAAGGACTACAGGAGGCACACGTGAATATCTTGGCAAACATCTACAAGGATTGCACAGCAACCTTGGTTCTCCACAAGAAAAGTAGAAAGATACCTATCAAGAAAGGGGGCAGGCAAGGAGACACATTCTCTCTACTGATATTTACTTCATGTTTAGAAGTATTTAAGCATAAGCTTTAGAGTGGGGAAGCTTAGCAGTGAGGATCAAAGACGAATATCTCAGCAACCTTCGATTTGCAGATGGCATTGTTCTGTTCAGCAACACTGGGGACGAAATGCAACAAATAAATGATTGAGGATCTTAACCGATAAGTGTAAGAATGGGGTTGAAGATTAATATGCAGAAGACTAAGATGGTGTTCAATAGCCTGGCAAGGGAACAAGAATTCAGGATCGCCAGTCAGCCTCTATACTCTGTAAAGGAGTATGTTTATCTAGGTCAGTTACTCACAGGGGAGCCTGATCATGGGAATGAAATTTACAGAACAACCAAATTAGATTGGAGTGTATACGGCACCCATTGCCAAATCCTGATTAGGAGCCTACCGCTGTCGTTGAGAAGAAAAGTGTACAATCATTGCATTCTACCGGTGCTAACATATGGGGCAGAAACTTGGTGGTTAACAAAGAAGCTCGAGTTCAAGTTAAGGACCGCACAAAGAGTGATGGAACGAAAAATCTTAGGACTAACGTTAAGATACAGGAAGAGATCGGTGTGGATCAGAGAACAAACGGGGATAGCTGATATTCTAGTTGACATTAAGCGGAAGAAATGGAGCTCGGCAGGCCATGTAATGCGTAGGATGGATAACCAGTGGACCATCAGAGTTGCAGAATGGATACCAAGAGAAGGGAAGCGCAGCCGAAGACGGCAGAAAACTAGGTGGGGTAGAAAATTTGTAGACACAAGGTGGAATCAGCTGGCGCAACACAGGAGTAATTGGAGATCGCAGGGAGATGCCTTCGTCCTTCAGTGGACATAAAAATAGGGGTGCTGATCATGATGATGATTGAACAATGCTGAAGTCATCTACTAGAAGTGACGCATTTAATTTTTCTGCGTAAGCTTCTACGTGGTTTCCACGTGGGTGTGTCTCGCGGCACGACTGAGCTCTGCGCGGCTTATCTCCTGCACTGCATTTATCGTCGAACTCTCGCAACGCTGTCCAGACTGGGCACGTTTCGCGTGCAAGTAGCGCAAAGGGACAAGAACACATGACGAAACCTACCTACGTCGCTGCGGTAACGCGTCACTTTACTACTCGATTTACAGCCCGAACAACCTTGAAGCTCTAGCCGCGAAAGGCTTTGCCACTACCACGTCATTCAGTTAGTTGTTTTCTTGTAATTCCGTGTTGGCTCAATGCGTACGTTTTCTTCCATACAAACAGCATGGCGGCCGTTGTTCGAACAATCTGGAAAAACGCAGAGTGTTGCCGCGAAAGGGCAAAGTGACTTTCTTCTAATTACTCTGAATGGTCCCCCGAGGAAGGTACCACAGTTTTACCAGAAACCTAATCCAGACGAGAGTGCGCAGCACACTGAACAGCACGTCGCTCATGTCCCGAGAGAGAGCACAACCGGCGGAAAAAGAAGAACGAAATTTCTAGTAGTTGCACTAGCAGCGCATATGACGTGCCGGTTGGCGTGGCCCTGCAGTGTCAGACAGGATTCTGGGTGTCCTATAGCATTTTGTTTCGTTTTCAGCTTTCGACTCCACTGGACAAGTTAATCAAGCTGAGAGAACGGCGTTCGTCCAGTGTTCCAAGTGTCACTTCTGCTGTATAGTTGAACATCAGTGCTATACCATCAATAGGGCACTGTGGAGTTGCTCCTTTTGTTTCCAGACAAAACGTCGCAGTGATACTGAATGAAAATGAAGTGGCCGCAGCTTGTCCAGGCTGTGGCGCCACTTCTTCTAACATATTCTACCGGAGCATAGGAACACTCGGGAACTGTGTGGCTTAAAGAAATTTAGAATTATGACAGCTTTTCTCTGTGGGTACATACATATGGGACAGATTATACAATACAAAAAAACTGCAGTCCGAATGTGTGAAGCTACTGCTGGACAGTATCATAATGACTTTGGCTAATACGACTGGTTCTCTATTCCCCATAAAAATCATTAGCAGCCGGATAGAGAATATTATGTAAAGTTATTGTCCATAGTAGCAGCCTGATGCTCTAGCAATTAGGCCACGGCCGCATACGCCAAAAGGCCAAATGAAAGACTCGTACAATTTTACCTCGTGCTAGCCAGCGTTTTCTAGCGAATTTGTTCCACATTGATTTTTGGGTGGTGGCCGGCGGCATGCATAAGACTGCATCGTCTGAACTGCCCCCTTTATGAGTCCTATACCAACGTGCACTGCAACCACATTTTTGTGTTTATATACGTTCAATGTCAAGTATGTATATGTGACAATTTATTATGGTTTAACGGTGTTTGTGTTCTCTCTTGGTTTAGGCAACAATGTAGGCTCGGTCGCGGACTCGAATATTTCTGTGAATACGAGTAGTGTACATAGTGCAGTTATTGGTATTGTATCGTCCTGCTAGTATTACGTCGTCATCGTAACTCGCAACGTTCGCATCGTTCGTATCGTCATTTGTTTGAGTAAGGTTTTTAACAAACAGACTTTTTTCATCGCGTGCGGCGTCTGAACGAAAGTACGAAGAACGAATAAAAAGATTGGCCTGCTGCAGGTCTCGTAACTGCTGACCATAGTGAAAATACCCATAGCATTTTAGATGCTTTCGTAACAGGCAGCAATGGCAGGTGCGTACTAGTTAGCGGAGGAAGCAAGCTTTATTGGCACAAGGTGATACATGGCGCTAGCTTTCAGTGGGGTACAGGGGTCAAGCACGTGACATCGCTGTCAACCGGGATGCTAGAACGTGCGAGCACATGCGCATCAATGCGCACGCGTCACCATTCGAAGGGAACTGGCTAGACGCATTAGGCTAAACAGGCTCTGATATATGCACTGGCTTTACAGTCAGTCTGTATCTTGCTTAACGTGAACATTCTGTCACGATGCTTGTTGCGCTGTGTTTCATGGGTTAGGGTAAGCGTCATTTACAATCGACGTTAGTTCACTTGATAAAGTTAAAGCACGCGTTAGTGTCGAGCGTCTATAGAGCAATGATACGGATACGTGCGCTGTAGGACACGTTTAACATGTTCCGTTCGGGTAGAGCTGCACGTTAGAGTAAGCACAATAGAATACGTACATCCAGGCTGTCGCATCTACACAGACAAAACAAGCAATCCTACCGTGGAAATCAAAGACGGTCAGGAATACAGAACCATGTAGGAACAAGGTTGCAAAAAAAATAGTGAGGTGGTAGGGATGCTTTGTTAGGTAACGCTCCGCACAAGCGGATATAATGACCTTATAGCGTCGTTACTGGCCCATAAAAAAAACGCTCTTCGTGCTGTAAATAACCGCCTTTCGCGGTGAACGCGAACGTCCTCACCGGACATTAGTGAACGGTAAAAACGCATTCTGGGGCCATAAATAATTACGGTTCGTGGCAAGCGGAACCTGTGCGAGCACGTCGGTATGCTGTTAATGGCAAAACTCCCCGCCCTTCGTAAGAAACGTTTGATTATCACCTTATCGTTCTCTTGCTGTTTCGTATGAACGCTGTTAACAGCTTTTATTGTTTGAACTTAAATTTTTCGCATGCATCGGCTTCCCGGCAAACAGTTCGACGTGTCATGTTTTGTTTGCGATATTCCTGCGTTATTCGGCAGCCACTGGAGCGTTAAAGAAAGAAAGATTCCGAAAGTCCAATGCTTTGTCTGGGCAACCCTGCGCCTGCCATCCGAACAGAAACTTTGTTACCTCTTGAAATTCTTCATAAGGCGTGCGTTTGTGACTGCATATTTCCCCTTCCTGAGAGATTCTTATCGGCGGCACAAAACTTGGATTTGTGTAATCATAAATGCCTTTTAATATCAGCGCGTCTACCTTAAGTATGTACAGGTCTTCTCCTGGGCGCATGCAGCGCATAGAAACAATTTAAGCTTGTTTTCAGCAACGAAGGTATTTAACCTGTAAAACCAACAGCGGATTCACGATTTTAATAAAGCTCCCAGTTTACATTTTAGCGACGCGGCAGCAACACGTACTTTCCAGGAGAATGGAATACCGCAGTCTTCGTGCAAGAATCTTAATGTTTGGGTTGGGACGGCGTTAGCAAAATAGGGTGCCAGCGTCTCCTTTTTATAGTTGGTTTGTTTAGTTATATTCTTTGCTGTGGCCAGAGTCATTTGAACCAAAGGCATTTTTTGTTACCTTTGTTCAAGGAGACGTTCGTGCCTGTTATAAGGCACCGGCTACTATTCTCCTCTTATTTCGTAAATGTGGTCCAAACGATGTAGAAGTTTCAAAACAAAGAATATAGAAAAAATAGGGTGTCAACACTTGTAAAGTTCCCATCGACAAACTCACAAATTAAGTACGCGGAAAACATTCCAAAGAAATGATCAAAATTTTAATGTTGATTTGCAAGTGAGGTCCTTGGCTGGTTTCAAATCAGATGAGCCTGGACGTTCTGCGAGGAAGTGTACTCAGTTCATTTCTTTTTGACTATTGCAATGGCTGAGTGACTCTATTTCTTGCCTGCTGCGCCGCACCGTTTTCTTTCTTGTGCTATTAGTGCGCGCGGGAACCCGCATGACTCCAGTGCCAAATTCACTCAGCAGGACCTGCAAGAGGGCTTATCATTCATTATTAGTTAGTTTTTAAAAGGCAAGGTACTCTGCACTAGCGCTGGACTACGACACCTGGTTGTGACGTAGGTGGCAGCAAGCTAGACGCTCCCTTAGTCACTCTCGCCAACTCCGTCCCCTGCAGCGTAAGCAGCGGGTTTTGCACAGTATCATGTTGATGCTGTACGCTACAGCTGCTGAAGAACTGCAGAATACGCGCGAGGGAGTCAGTGGCACGAGACTCAACGAAAACACCTTCACAGTAAAACTGAATAATGCTTTCAAAATGTAAGGACAGTGATTTCTCTACAAGAATACTCTCATACGGGGCCGTAGATGTGAATTGTATAGGCAAAACCGAAGGACCTTTTGCTGAAGGCCTGAGAGAACACCTTCACCGCATTTCAACAGACCGCACAAACTTGAGTCATGTAAATGACCAAACAGGCGAGTAGTATCGATGCGCCGAATATTCTTTATACCGGTATATGTGTGCACGCGCACAACAAATTCCGACAAAGAAATTCAGTGCCAATTTAGCGGTAAATGCGACATAAATGCGTTAGCATTACGTCGCACTTCTTTTAGGTCCCGAACCCATGATTTAAACCGGGTTCACCACATTGCTAAGTGTTGTTCAGAAGCTTACTCTGCGACACACGCCCTGGCTCCTCGAGGAGTGAAGTGCAACTGACGTGGCCCAGAGCAATATATATATATATATATATATATATATATATATATATATATATATATATATATATATATATATATATATATATATATATATATTGTAATGAAGAAGACAGACAAGACGACGACGAAGCAGTCAGCAAGCAAGCCACAGTGTTAGTGCTAACCACGCGCCCCGAGCTTGCGCTTGCCCGGATTTTGACTGCTGGTCGCCTCGCCGCTTCTTGACGTTCGGCTGACGTTTCTCGAATTCATCGACGTTTACACGTGAATAAATCACGTTGCATTTGGTGGAGGCTGCGTGGGTCCCCCGCACCAACCTGGAACTCCGCTCCCGGACGCTCCCTTCGGTTCCTGCACCCATGATGGTCAACGACACCTCGACTCAGACTGACCCTTCGGCAGCGCCTGCCACCTGCAGCGCCGTGTACCGTGAGCGGGATCCGCCCATCTTCAACGGCTCAGGTGACTCCGACGTTGAAGACTGGTTGTCGACATACGAGCGGGTCAGCTCCAATAACAAATGGGACGATTCATCGAAGTTGAGTCACGTCATGTTTTATCTCGCGGACATCGCGCAACTGTGGTATCGCAACCACGAGACCGACATACCCACTTGGTCCGTTTTTAAGACTTCCATTTCGGACGTCTTTGGTCGGCCTACAGCCCGCAAGCTTCGCGCAGAGCAGCGCTTGCGTGAACGTGCGCAACATCCAGGGGAGAATTACACGGGCTACATCGAGGATGTGCTGAATCTCTGCAACCGCGTCAACCCTACCATGACAGAGGGCGAGAAAATCAAGCACATACTGAAGGGCATCGAGGACGACGCTTTTCAGATGCTGCTCGCGAGAAATCCCACCACGGTCGCGGCACTCGTCTCCTTGTGTCAAAGCTTTGACGAGTTGCGTAGGCAGCGCACGATCGCCCGCCAAGCCCTCATGACGCCAGACACACTATCGAGCTTGCAGCTAGCTGCCCCCTCTGCCGATCAACAGCCGCTGCTCTCTACCATCAAGGACTTTATCCGGGAAGAGGTAGCGCGTCAGCTTTCATTGCTGCCTCTCACGCACGAGCCTTCGCAGTCTTTGGCTCCGGACCTTCAACACGTCATTCGGACCCAGGTTGCTGAGGCCCTCCCGCCTGTGACTCACCAACCACCCGTCACTGCGCCACTTACCTACGCTTCCGTTGCGGCTCGGCCCCCTCAACATCCTGCGCCGTATGCTCGACCTGCGATGCCGACCAATGCCTGGCCGGCGACCGCGAATGCTGCGCCGCTCGCCTTCGCGAGACCGTCGGCTCCGTTTCTCCGCCGCCCCGACGCGTGGCGAACGCCAGACAATAGGCCCATCTGCTTCGCCTGTGGTGTCGCTGGACACGTCGCCCGCCACTGTCGCCGATGTCTACCTTCGCCATTTGACGTCATGGGCAGGCCTGTTCCTTCGTCTGCCCGGTCGCCACCAAGGTACGTCCCTGACGATCAGCCAGCCTTTGCTAACCGCCGGTCCCTATCTCCGCGACGACGCTCCCTATCACCCATGCGTCGCCGACCTCCTACGGAGGAGGGAAACTGATCGCTGCAGTTCCGGAGGCAAGAGCTGCATGCGCGTCGAACTGCCCAAGGCCTCCATCTATTTCGCCGCAAAACATTATCGACGTCGACGTTGAAGGAACCGCCGCATTAGCGCTTATTGACACGGGGGCCGCTGTTTCGGTTATCTGCGAAAACCTATGCCGCAAGATCAAAAAAGTGACCTCGTCGCTCTCGGGACTAATGCTTCGCACTGCCAGCTCACAGTGCATTGCGCCTTCAGCTGTTTGCACCGCACGTGTCGCTATTCAAGGTGAACTTTATGTCATCGAGTTTTTCGTGCTGCCGTCATGCTCCCACGACGTTATTCTCGGATGGGACTTCCTTTCACGTCATCGCGCCGTCATAGACTGCTCCCGTGCAGAAGTGGCTCTTACGCCATTGCAAACCTCTCTTTCGGTGGATAATCATCCCGACGCTCACAAACTTGTCGTTGCTGCGGACACAGATATTGCCCCTGAAACGTCGACCATTGTGCCTCTGTCCTGTACGGCCGCCCCTGACGGAACTGTTCTGTTTGCCCCATCGGAGGTACTTCTCCGCCGTCGCGGCCTACGACTGCCGTTTGCTGTACTTACGGTTGAATCGGGTGCTACTACTATGTTAGTTTCCAACTGGCTCCCATCCTCTGTTACATTACTTCGTGAGAATCTTTGGGTCACATTCAAGGTGCCGATCTCCTGCGCTCCCTCGAGTTTGCAGAGGACCAACCCCATCTTCAACTGAATGCCATGACATCACCTGTTCCCAAACCTTCGGGTCCAGACAGTTTCCACCCTTCTATTGCTGCCGATCTACCGTCAACAGAACGCAGCGAACTCCTGGCCCTTCTTCGCGACTTCCGGTCCTCCTTCGATTGCGCCCAACCATCTTTAGGTCGTACAACAAGCGTCACACACCACATTGACACCGGTTCCCATGCGCCCTTACGCCAACGACCATACCGAGTTTCAGCGGCAGAACGGCGTATTATCAATGAACAAGTGGATGATATGCTTACGCGTGGTGTCATTCAGCCATCCCAGAGCCCCTGGTCCTCTCCTGTTGTACTTGTGCGCAAAAAGGATGGCTCTATCAGATTCTGTGTTGACTACCGCCGCCTCAATAAGATAACTCGGAAGGATGTATACCCGTTGCCCCGCATCGATGATGCTCTCGATTGTTTGCAAGGGGCAGAATATTTCTCGTCACTGGATTTGCGCTCGGGTTACTGGCAAGTTCCAATGGCCGACCCTGACCGACCTACGACGGCTTTTGTCACTACTGACGGACTGTATGAGTTTAACGTGATGCCGTTCGGATTGTGCAACGCCCCAGCTACTTTCGAACGGATGATGGATAACATCCTTCGTGGCTACAAGTGGAATACCTGCCTCTGCTACCTTGACGACATCGTCGTTTTTTCTCGCGATTTTCCAACTCACCTTGTTCGTCTTCGTGCGATTCTCATGTGCCTCACCTCTGCTGGCCTTCAACTTAACATAAAGAAGTGCCACTTTGCTGCACGCCAGTTGACGATACTAGGCCACGTCGTCTGCAAGGAGGGAGTTCTTCCGGACCCCGCGAAGCTCCGTGCCGTAGCCGAATATCCCAAGCCCAATTCCTTGAAAACACTTAGAAGTTTCATTGGGCTGTGCTCGTATTTTCGTCGATTTGTGCGCGACTTTGCTACCATCATCGCGCCTCTTACCAACCTTCTGACCGCCTCTAACGGCCTGTCTGCTTGGTCAACAGAATGCGACGAATCTTTTCGAACGCTACGGCGCTTACTAACGTCTCCACCAATACTCCGTCACTTTGACCCTAATGCGCCTACGGAGATCCGTATACTGCCAGTGGTGTTGGCCTTGGTGCGGTATTGGCTCAAAAAACACCAGGATACCAAGAATACGTCGTTGCCTACGCGAGTCGAACGCTCAAGAAAGCCGAGTGTAACTATTCTGTCACCGAGAAAGAGTGCCTCGCTATATTTGGGCTTTAGCTAAGTTTCGTCCGTACCTTTATGGCCGCCCTTTCGACGTCGTCACGGACCATCATGCTCTATGCTGGCTCTCGTCGCTGAAAGATCCCTCGGGACGCCTCGGTCGTTGGGCGCTTCGCCTGCAAGATTACGACATCCGTGTTGTGTACCGATCCGGCCGCAAACACTCGGACGCTGATGCATTGTCCCGCTCGCCGCTAGCGTCTGACATGGCTTCTCCGTCAGCCTCTTCGGCTCCCTTGTCGCCTATTGACTTCGCAGACATGTCGTCGGAGCAACGCAAGGATGCGTGGATTTGTCAACTCCTTGACTTTCTCACTGACCCATCCACTTATCCCGCCTCAAGAACTCTGCGTCGCCAAG
>NC_051156.1:139641448-139675260 GCF_013339745.2 Dermacentor silvarum
ACGACCGCGACTGTGGTCGCCGCTTTCGGTGTGCTTTGAGTGTGGCCTTGCTTTTGTGGGCACAGGTTCGCCCAATAAAGAATCAGTTTCGTCATACACAGTTTTACGACTGTTCACTTCAGCGTCACTACTACGTGACAATATAGCCAAACCTGGCAGCACTGCGAGGCACGCACATTTGTGAATAATGATGATAGTGATCTATAAGAGGAAATGCTGCTTGACTCTGCAACCATTGGGGGAGCATGGCAAAGCGTCGTCAGGCGAGAAGGAGTGGGAAGTGGAATTGGAAAGAGGAAAAGGGAGGATGAGGGGTCGTAGACTCCACCATATGTAGAAGAGGACAGGTGGCGTCCCTCAGCAAAGGGACCAGCGTTGTAGCGGGCGCTCACAAGGTGGTGATCCCAGTTGCATATACAAACTCCAGCAGGCTTCGCAACGCGGGGAGCTGCGGACGTACTGAGAATAGCAGGTCAGTCTCTGTGGCCATTGGAAGTCCGTGGCGTCTGTTGGTGGTGATGAATATGGGGCATTCTTGTGCCAACAATGGGCAGGCACATAGGAGGTGCTCCAGTGTCTGGAGGTCCCAGCACCTCTTGCAGGCAGGTGACGAGGTGCGGTCCTTGGCGTCCGTAAGCGCAGGAGCGTGGAATGGTCTCTCTTCGAGATGCTGTTCTCTGGGAGTGGCTTGGATGCCGTGCCACTAGCCACTTGGGGGACCGAGTGGATGGAGGTGAGCAGGCACCGTTGCCGATGTCTCGCGTAGTCCGAGGCTGCTACCGCTCTGGTAACCGGGACTCCGTCGTGGTGGGCATATCGGGCGTAGGTGTCCACCTCCTCGTTACCGGCTATCCCGAAATGTGAATGCAGCTAGTGGAAATATATAGTGGTTCCGGGAGTGGCAAGAGCCATTAGCTTAGTAAGCAGCAGCGCCCTGTAAGGCTTGCCCAACGGGAGTTGAGCAGAGCCTGGAGTGCTGGCCTAGAGCCATTGCATCAAGAGAAACAAATGGAGCTGGTCAAGGCATGTAATCCATAGGGAAGATAAGCGCTAGAATATTAGAGATACAGAATGGGTGCCAAGGGAAGAGAAACGCGGTCGAGGACGGCAGAAAATTAGGAGGGATTATGAAATTATGAAATTTGCAGGCGTAAGTTAGAATCAGCTAGCGCAACACAACTGTACTTGGAGATAGCTGGGAGAGGCGATCGTCCTGCAGTGGAGATGAATACAGGCTGCTGCTGCTGCTGCTGCTGATGATGATGATGATGTGGCACGCGCACAACGACCACACCAGCGGCGGTAGAACGAATGCTTCCATGGCTCCGGCAGAAAAGATTGAGTGGAGTGTGGTGGTGGGACACCTTGGCTTTACCTTTTTACAATTAATCTCACTGTGCATCTCTGGAATCTATATATATAACCTGCTACGCGCCGGCCGCGCAGGCGCCGTGGACACCGTGACAGCTGGACGGCGGTGCCAATGACGTGAATGTGCCTCAAGTGTCCCTGTTATTAATCTCGTATTAATTAACATTCTGCACTGTGGTGGGAACGTGTACCAAAAGAAAAAAAAAAGTCAGAGCCCTTCCACCCTGTGAAATTTGCTATATTGGGGTTCAGCTATATTGGGGATTTGCTATGTTGAATTTGGCTACAAAATGGTAAACCCATCCTTCCGCTTCGTACTCGGGAAAGAGGCTTCGGTGCCGGCTCCGAGTAGCACAATGGGGTATTTTTTAACACTTATGGCGAATTCCATTGGGAGAACAGGAGCACTCAAAAGCACGCTGAAAGTGCTCGTTCCAGAGGCGACGTGTTTCAGTGGTCGAACAGGAGTGGGAGCGCCGTCATCCAGTGGTAGAACAAGAGCAGTTTCGCGGCGCCGAGAGCAGCTGGGAGCAGTCCGGACTGCTCTCGCTTGAAAAGCGGAGTACGGAGGAAGTCACGTGGCTTAAACAGTCATATCCTCCTCATTTCTTTTTATTTTGCTTCAGCCGGCGCGCGCGGCGGCAATGGCGGCAGCCTAGCGTGGTTTGTGTTTTGACACTGCTGATTTTGACGTCGGTGATACGAGCGAGCTTCGCAGCGATTTAGCGACAGATCCTGGCATTTCTAGTCCGCCTTGCTTCTCGTCGGATGCGCGAGGGACAGCGGCAGCAAAGCGTCTTCGCCTTGCTGAAGTGCTTGAGACGCTCCACGGTGACAGCAGCGAAAGCTGCTAGAGCTCAACTTGAGATGATCTTCGCAGGCGGAAACGTTGAGGAATGCGTCGGCGCTGCACAAAAGTATGTAGTACGTGGCCGCAAACGGTGACAGCCCGACAGATTACAAGATGATCAGGCGTGTTTTGCCGCTCTCCTGCAGAGAATGGTGGGACGTCGATTGCTTTAGTCACATGGTACATTTCTCCTCACAAGTCCCCCTCCCACCTGCTCTCCGAATGCACGCCGTATTCCAGTGGCGGGTCGAGTGTGCCTGCTCTCACTGCGCTGTCACCCGACTCCGCACTGCGCGGCACCCTGCTCCTCTTCTCCCAATGGAATTCGCCATTAGACGATGGCTATACAATGCCCGGCTCTGAAAGAACTGGCTCGGTGTCCAAGGGCGACGACGTTCCTAGCGCGTTGCGGGGAATAGGACCCGTCTGCTTTCGCGGGTGACGGCATTCCTAGCGCGTTCCTGACGTTTTTTTACGACGTTCTCAGACAAGCGTCCTTTACCAAAGCACCGTATCGACAACCGACGCTAACGCGAACTCCTTTCACACCCCACTCCTCCGTTGACCTACTTTTTATTGCGATAGCAATTATATGGACACTCCAAAGCAGATTTCTGCCGTCGGCGTCGCCGTCGCCGTTGCCGTCGCCGTCGCCGTCGCCGTCGCCGTGAGGTTCCGTATGACGTCAATGGAGATGAAATCGTCGCCGCGCGCCGCCGAACGCTGTATGTGCGAGTGAAAGGGCGCTAGGGACGCGCGCTTTCACGGGGAGTGAACGCACGGCGGAGAACAAACGCGCGCTCTGTGCCGTGCTCCCTTAAGGGCTGCAGAAGTAGGCGTCTCTTTCCTCCTTTACAATCACCATATATGTAGAGCAAACGCGCCTTCTTCTGACGCACGAAAAGCCGTGGGGGGGGGGGGGGGGGAGGGAGGCGACGTTTAGCTGCGGCACCAAGTGCCTATTTATATCAGAGGCTCCGGCAACAGTCACCAACGCCGCACGCATTTTGTGCGAACGCGGGCAAAACGCCGACGGCGTCGACAACAGTGCTGTGTGTTGCCGGTGCTGCTGCATGTCCAAGTTTGTACAGCGGATAAAACTACTATCCTTACTTTGTATAGCTCTCTACTAAGTTGCTATCGCAATTGATGCTTCGCCTTTCGGGTGAAACTGCGACAACTTTTTTCGTACACCGCCAATGGTTGGCGCGCCTCACGCTCTCCCCCTTCAACGCGAGTATTGGACGGCGCGACTTACGTGAACGTCCCTCCCCGTTCCCCTTTCCATCTGCACCCTCTCACAACGTCAAATGCTCGAGCCAATTAGAGTTTCTTTATTGCGATAGCAATTATATGGACACTACAAAGCAGATCTCTGCCGTCGCCGTTGCCGTCGCCGTCGCCGTGAGGTTCCGTATGACGTCAATGGAGATGAAATCGTCGCCGCGCGCCGCCGAACGCTGTATGTGCGAGTGAAAGGGCGCGAGGGACGCGCGCTTTCATGGGGAGTGAACCCACGGCGGAGAACAAACGCGCGTTCTGCGCCATGCTCCCTGAAGGGCTGCAGAAGTAGGCGTCTCTTTCCTCCTTTACAATCACCATATATGTAGAGCAAACGCGCCTTCTTCCGACGCGAGAAAGGCCATGGGGGGTGGGGGGGGGAGGGGGAGGGGGAGGGAAGGGAGGCGATGTTTAGCTGCGGCACCAAGTGCCTATTTATATCAGAGGCTCCGGCAACAGTCACCAACGCCGCACGCATTTTGTGCGAACGCGGGCAAAACGCCGACGGCGTCGACAAGTTCTGCGTGTGGCCGGTGCTGCCGCATGTCCAAGTTTATACAGCTGATAAAGCTACTATCACTACTCCGTATAGCTCTCTACAAATTTGCTATCGCAATTGATGCTTCGCCTTTCAGGTGAAACCGCGACAACGTTTTTCTACACGCGGACACGACCATCGGAGGCTGAGCCCTTAAGGCGGCGGTCCCACTCCGGCGGCACGAGCCCCCCGTTTTCAGTACTTTTGGAGCAACCGTGGCGGCTCTTCTACTTAAGATATGAAGTTTTCGTATAAACCATAAAAAGCTTAATTCTTGTAGATTCCAACTATATATAATATAAAGAAATTGATTGGTGTGATTTAGAAATAAATGTTCAAGAACAAGCATAAGATACATGGTTTTTGCGAACTGTGTCTCAGTTGTGACCATATTTAGAAGAAACTACCGCACTTACTGCATTGCGGCTTGCTCTGTAGCTTTAGGACATATTTATCTAGTTCCTAGACGTAGCAAATTAATTGTTAATTTTTACTTTTTGGATAATTTGCTTTTGAAAATTGCCAAATATTGCAATCTTCTGTTGTAAACAGCCCGGCAACTACATGCTCAAGGAAGCTAAATTTTGGATAAAGTAGAGCTCAAGGAATTTCCATTTAGGACACGAAATTTCATTTGTGTAACTTTATTAGTTGTCCTAATAATGCGGCCGAAAGTAAGCAAAATTTAGAATTCTGGTTTTATTTTTGCCCGGTTTTGCGGGAAGGTAATAAAGCTGCGAAGCTGCGCTTTAAAACTAATAAAGTTACATGAATGAAATTTTGTGTCCTAAATGAAAATTCTTTGAACTCTACTTTATCCAAAATTTAGCTTCCTTGAGCATGTAGTTGCCGGGATGTTTACAACAGAAGATTGCATTATTTGGCAATTTTCAAAAGCAAGTTATCCAAAAAGTAAAAATTAAAAATTAATTTGCTACGTCTAGGAACTAGATAAATATGTCCTAAAGCTACAGAGAAAGCCGCAATGCAGTAAGTGCGGTATTGTCTTCTAAATATGGTCACAACTGAGACACAGTTCGCAAAAACCATGTATCTCATGCTTGTTCTTGAGCATTTGTTTCTAAATCACATTAATCAATTTCCTTATATTATATATAGTTGGAATCTACAAGAATTAAGCTTGTTATGGTATATACCACAACTTTATATCCTAAGTAAAAGAGCCGCCACGGTTACTCCAAAAGTACTGAAAACGGGGGGCTCGTGCCGCCGGAGTGGGACCACTGCCTTAACAGCTTCGCTGTAATATTGCTGGCTCTCCCATAATCGAGAGTAGATGCAAGCATGGAATGGCTACCGGCGAATCAGATTGGTTGGAGATGATACTAACACCAATCTTAAAGTGGGTGTAGTCCATGTTCGCTACGGCACACCCCACCGCAGCACGCCATATGGTGCACTGGTCCATATGGCGCTGCCCAGTTAGAAGAAGAAAACCGGCTGAAGGTGGTACGACACGCAGTGAAAGGCGTCAGGGAGACAGAACGCTAGAAGCTAGAAGAAAAGCGGCAGAAGGTGGCGCCATAGGGAGCCTACATGCAACGCCGTTTTCGGCGCCACACAGCGTGGCGCCATCTCTCGAGGCGACGCAAAACCCGGGTCCACGGAACTCATGGACCGCTGGCTTTCAAAAGACTACAGGCAACCCTGTCTCAGCGCCAAAAGATGACAATCAAGTGTTTGGAATGTCGCTATTGGAAACGACAAATAATGCTTCAGCGTATGAGAAGCTACAGCTTAAGTGACATTGTGAACAAACATTAGGAAAACTTGGAAGCAATATTTTTTGTAACTTGTTTTGGTAGTAACTAGCGTATGTATTGTGGTCCTGTACAAAGGGTTGGGGAGAAGAGACCGCATTTTCTTAACTTTTGACTGGTTGCCTGGACGATCTCGTTTTGATCTCGCAACGACGCCCCGATGTTCTCGCTTGAGTGCCCGGATAACGGCTCTGGCTTTTGGCTCGAGGTCACTTAAAGTTCGCCGGCAACAGGAGCTAAAAGCATTTCATGCTTAAAAACAGCGATAATGTGGACGGATGATGACGGCAACCTTAAATATTTCTAAAGGTAAAGCTGGTAAAGCTGCTAAACCAATACAAAGTTGAAACTTTAATGCTACCATCTACGAGCCGCATAGTGTCACTGGCACGAATGGATGTTTATAAAGTACTTCTACATTACTAACGAGCGATCACAAATGTCGAAGTAGTAATGGGCCCGTTTCTTTCATGTGCGTCAAACGTTTAACTCAGTTTTTAACAGCGGAGCTGTTTAAGGCGAGCGCAAGTCCGTAACGCGCGAACAGAAATTGTGGGCCGATCCTGGCGGCAGAAAAGGTCCAAGCGCAATGGCACATACCCCTGCGAACTAGCGAAGCTGAGCCTGGCTAAGTCTAGCTAAGCATGGTTGGGACTACTTAAGGTTCGTCAGTCATCGATAGCCAATCGATAGCTAATCAATAGCTAATCGATAATCGATTATTAATAAATAAATTTCGGAAAATGCTGGGGATGACTTGGTAGTGCTTCATCATCAGCCTGGTATTTATGTCCACTGCAGGGCGAAGGCCTCTCCCAGCGATCTCTAATTGCCCCTGTCTTGCGCTAGGTGATTCCAACTTGCGCCTGCAAATTTCCTAACTTCATCACCCCACCTAGTTTTCTGCCGACCTCGACTGCGCTTCCCTTCTCTGGGTAACCATTCGGTAGCTCGAATAGTCCACCGGTTATCCATCCATTACAGATTGAATGGCCTGTCCAGCTCCATTTTTCCCTCAGTGTCAACTAGAATATCGGCGATCCCCATTTGCTCTCTGATGTACACCACCCTCTTCATGTCTCTTAACGTTAGGCCTAACATTTTTCGTTCCATCGCTCTTTGTACTGTCCTTAACTTGTTCTAGAGATTCTTTGTTAACCTGTTAGCGCCAGTAGAATGCAATGATTGTACACTTTTCTTTTCAACGACAGTGGTAAGCTCCCAGTCAGGATTTGGTAAAGGCTGCCGTAAGCACTCCAATCCAATTTTATTATTCTGTAAATTTCTTTCTCGCGATCAGGGTCCCCGGTGAGTAGCTGAACTAAATAAACGTACTCTTTTACACACTCTAAAGGCTGACTGGTGATCCTGAATTCTTGTTACCTTGCCAGGCTATAGAACATTATCTTTGTCTTCTGCAATGTCATCTTCAACACCACTCTTACACTTTCTCGGTTAAGGTCCTCAATCATTTGCTCTAATTCGTCCCCATTGTTGCTGAATTGAACAATGTCATCTGCAAGCGGAAGGTTACTGAGATATTCGCCGTTGATCCTCACTCCTAAGCCTTCCCAGTCTAAGAGCTTCAATACTTTTTCTAAGCATGCAGTGAATAGCATTGGAGAGATTGTGTCTCCTTGCCTGATCCCTTTCTTAATAGGTAACTTTCTACTTTTATTGTGGAGAACCAAGGTACCTGTGGAGTTCATTTAGATATTTGCTAAGATATTCACGCATGCCTCATGTACTCCTTGATTACGCAATGCCTCTTTGGAGATATGCGCCATCAAATGTGTGTGCACACGAGGCTCATGAATTGGCGGTAGCCAGAACGCGGCCAAGCTTCCGGCAGCGCCGATTGAGCTAAGCGTGACGGTGCGAACATTCGAATGCACTGTGCGTATCTGGAAGTCACTTAACCCCATGGAGGAAAGAAACAAAATAGGAGAGGCCCTGACGTCACGTTCTTGAAGCCGGAAGTGTCGTGTTTTCGTCGGGGGGGGGGGGGGAGGGGAACCGCAGACGAAGGAAAAGGCGTAAGCACAACCAAACGTGGTTTATTCCATGACGTCTCGTCGCGGAATGCGGCCCGGTGGCCACATGACTGGGTTGATATAGCCAGCGATCACGATAGTCGCGCCGCCGCTATCGCTCTAGCGGCGATGATAACACAACAGGAAGTGCTGACATTTTGGTGTGACATCTCCCTTTGCGCATCTAATCAGCTCGCTGGAGCAGATAGGCACGAGCAGGGCGTGAGCTTTGAACTTGCTTTGTTACCAGCCGCCGGAAGTGCGTGCGGTCGACGCGCGTAAAAAAAAAGCCTACGAAACTTCTGTAGCAGTTTTAGTGAAGCAGACGCGCTCTGTGTTTTTCTGTGGCACGTTGATGAAAACGACGAAGACCTGCGCCGTGATTGCTTGAGTGTATCCGTTGCTGGCCGACACTCACACTCACAGACCCAAAACGTAACTTTCCAGCTTACATACCACACTCCAAAGTGAGATTTTTTCGCGAACTAAATGTGCTGCGGGAAAGACACGGGCGGAAAAATCTTACCTCTCTTTTCAGGGGCCAAGAGCAGCAGCGAGAGTTTCGGGAGCGTGGTTGCTATGGAAACGATGACGTTTGGGGTACCAGTCCGAGTGCTCCTTTGCGAAAAACAGCACGTGACTTCCGCCACACTTTCTCCAACACGTCCGCACTAGCCGGGGCCTTTCCTACGCTTTCGTTCCTCCATGCTTAATAACCCTGTACGCGAGTCGCGCATGCGCCGTCGATACAGTGACAGCTCGACGCTGGTGGCACGGATGACGCTGACGCGCCTCGAGTGTCCGTAAAATGACTACTGTAGAATAAACCTATGCTCTGCATAGAGTTTCGTGCATTAATTACTAGAGAGAAGCCTGGCGATGGTGTCAATAGGGAGCCTACATGCAACGCCGTTAAAACGGCGTTGCATGTAGGCTCCCTAGGTGTCAACGGTAGCTGCAATGGCGGTGGTTCAGTAAGCATCTGAATTATGAGAAGTACATAGATTTGCCTAAACTTCTTCCTTCTGGCTTTACACAGTCCCTTCGGCTTTGTAAATTCGTCATTTTCAACAAGGTACTGTGTAATAAAGAAAAAAAATAAACATTATTAAAATTGTCCAATGGGAGGATCCGAACGCAGGACCTCTAGCGCAGAAGCCCGATATTGAAACCATTGCACCACGAACGCTTATATTTTGTTTTTCGTTATTGGCCCATTTATCAACACCCGAGTTCGAAGAACAAGCATGTGAAAAGCTTATGCAACATCAACCAACCAGCACGATTGCACTCGCATCAAAATTATCCTGATTTTGCCAAGAGTTCTAACCTCGACAGCCATTCCGGAGGGCATTCTTGCGCTTTTTGCACCTCCACAGAGACCACGGCCGCATGCATCGACAAGCGGCATAGAGCGCCCTTATGAATTTCTGGCGGTCAATCCAGTGTGTTGAGACGCTTGGGGCGTTTCAATTTGGCCACTTCGAAAGGTTGAGCCGTTGTAATGACGAGCAGCTGTGCGTGTTCGCAGAGTATTCTGCACTTAGAAAACACCGCATATCCACGGGGTGAATGATGGTGACTGGGCGAAGCTCCGGAGGGAATCATCGGTAAACCGTGAATCTTCCATGTAATTCGCCCAGTCTCGCCGCACTAAATCGAACGACTGACTTGCACCAATGACACGCGCCATATGTGACGTCATTCCTATTTATAACAGCGCCCTTCATTATAATTGCACCATCTCCCGCTTAAGGGGACGCTAGCACAAACGCGTTAGAAACGTGCAGTACTCTCTAGTAAGGGGGAGAGGCCACAGCGTCTTACGCAGCCGTTTACACATGCCGGAACGTGCACCGCGTTTGCCGACGCCATCAGCGTTTATGAATACGGGGGTAAGGCGGAGAGGCCACAGCGTCTTACACCAGCTTCTTACACGGGCCGTAACGCGCTAGCACAAACGCGTTAGAAACGCGCAGTCTTTCGTTCATGTTGGGTATTTATTGTCATCGTGGTGCGTGTGTCCATGTGCGCTTCGTGGCGTAGTGTTTATGTTACATATGATTTTCACGTGCTACTTCGTTGAACTGGGCTGTTGATAAATGAGTGAATTTTGCACATGAGACAATAAAGAAAATACGTTTAGTTTATACCGACATCTGGTACTAGCGTTAAGACTGGTTACACACTACGACGGGGATGAACGGATGCCGCTATAAGGAGCTTCGCCCCTAAAACGCTGGAAGCGTTCTCCGGAAGCCGGAAGCTGGCTTCCGGAAGCGGAACCGGAAGCGGAATCGGAAGTGGAAACGGAAGCGGAACCGGAAGTGGAACCGGAAGCGGAAGTCGGCTTCCGGTTATACTATACATATACATATATATGTATATATGGGTATACATACATATAGGGACACACAACGTCATCTATTGAGCAATTCATAAAACTAGACGTGGCTACCTACTACGACGGGGACGAACGGGTGCCGCTATAAGGAGCTTCGCCCCTAAAAGTACAGATCACTAAGAAATTTAGGACAATCAAGACGGATAAAGCGTAATAAACACAGCCGCAAGAACGTGTGAATCCACAAGTACGAAGATCAGACGAATCCATGTACTTTCCACGATTCCCATGGAGGCTGAGCGATCTCAGCGCCCTAGTAGCCTCTAGTAATTATTGTTTGAAACTCTATGGTGCTTTGGATACACGTGGAACAGTGCAATCTAACCAATGTCGTATTATTTAGGGGGACGGTACGGTATATAAAGCCACTACCCACATGGTGTCAATGATTTAGAATGACGTTTATAATGTAACCTCTAACACTGCTAACGTGCTATCCCAAAAAAGCGTAGTACTCATGCACGTGTTCCTGTCATTTGCATTAAACATCTAAGTCAGTTTTGAAATAAGTTCGCTAGAGCAGGGAGCACACCCGACTTTATCGATTCAAATTCGCAAATTAAGAGCTGCAGCTTCAGATCTGCTTGGTGTGATGGAGTGCATTTCGGACTTGAAAACCTTTGTTCTTTCATTTAAGATATATATATATATATATATATATATATATATATATATATATATATAGCTTTTTCTTTCTGGGGTTTTACGTGCCAAAACCAGTTCTGATTATATATGAGGCACGCCGTAGTGGAGGGCTCCGGATTAATTTTGACCACCTGGGGTTCTTTAACGTGCACTACAACGCAAGCACACGGGTGTTTTTGCATTTCGCCTCCATCGAAATGCGGCCGCCGTGGCCGGGATTCGATCCCGCGATCTCGAGAGATATATATAGCTGTCCAGTTTCGACGGACAAGGCTAGACCCTAAGGAGCTTCGCCCCTAATAAACACAGATATAGCTGTCCAGTTTGTTTATTAGGGGCGAAGCTCCTTAGTGTCTAGCCTTCTCCGTCCCGCGTCGTCCGTGCTCACATCGACTGCCATGTGATCGGTCTGTCATGGATGAAACATTGCATGCAGCGGCTCAACGTCTTCACGAGATGGCACTGCTGTGTATGGCGCGTTCCAGACCACACAATCTCTTTGTCTGTCATGGACGAACGTAAGGCGCGGCATCTGCGACTCAGCGTCTACACAGACAGCAAGCTACTCCGGCGGCGAGGGCGCGGGAAGCGGCGGCTCGCCGGCAACGCCGACAGCAAGCTACCCCGGAGGTGAGAGCTCGGGAAGCGGCGGCTAAACGCCAGAAGCGTTGTCTACCGGAGACGGGAGGCGACGATGCGCGGTTCAAGCGCGATTTCCTCGATCGCAGTTTCGGGCACAGCTGCAAGGTGTGTGATCGCCTCGGGTTCGACAACGCGTTGACCAAAATCGGCAACATACGAAACGAACAGTCGCGAGTGAACGCCGTCGCAGTGCTGCAGCAAGATTTCTCCGGTGGTTATCACAGTGAGTACTTGGTTTACTCGACGTGCAGAATTTTCTTGGTAGCCGGCAAGGTCCCTGCAATGCAGCCACATATCACACACCGCATATATATCACCACACATCACACACCGCACTGCTTCGCCCCACTCATCATGATTCACTTCGTGGATATGCGGTGAATTTTTAAAGTGATTTGTCTGTTTGTGTGTGGTATGCCTTTAGTAAGTTTATGAATTATAAAAAGAGCACTTCTGTCAAACAGGCAGTCCAGTAAACCCCAAAAGACTGCATTTTAAAGCGAATAGCTTTCTTTGTCTTTCTTGCCCGCTTTTGCGGTTAGCGGCCGGACTTCCTCGACGCAAAGGGCGCTAGCTCTCGCGCAAATGAATTTCTGGACGCGTTGGTATTTCTTTGAGACACACGTGCTTTCGCGGTGGAGTTTTGTGTCATCTCAAGGCATAGATGGCTGTGCTCGGTGATGACTCCGTGACGAGTCGCTCCGCCACCTTGGCTGACGGTTGCGGGGCGTATTCGTCACCGAAGTCTGCTGCGCGTCTCTTGTGGAGATTCACAATTTCCTCTTTTCAGCTTACCAAAGTTTCACTTAGGGCCGACTTACGCTGAATCCGCACGGCCTTCCACACGCCTCTCGCACGCGCGCTGACGTGCGGAAAGCTGCACACGTCGCACACAAAAAAATTAGCGTTTGGGTTTATATTGCTTATGCGGGCTCAGTGTAAACCTAAGTATGAGCACCTGTGTGCGCCATGTGCGGTTTTCTGCACGTCTGCACACGTGCGGGAGGCGTGCGGCAGGCCGTGCGAAGTGAGCATTAGCCGGCCCTTAGACCGACTCCACCAGTGCGTAATACTAAAGTGAAGGGTCGGAGAAGTATATGGCTTCCATGGAGTAAACAAACGGATAAGGAAGCGCAGTTACGCGGCAGTTGTCGCAAAGCAGTCGTCGTCACGCTGTCTTTGTGCATTGTCGTCATGCCATCTCGGTCATGTTGCTGTCGTTGTCGTCGAGCTGTCGGAACGTCTCGCAAAACATGTCGACGGTAATTTGTGTCTCCGCAATCAAACGCCTTCACTGAAATCAGCAGTATACTTCAGAAGTATTGGTAGTGTGTCCAGATGATATATGCGGTCCGCAGACGCATTGCTCGAAAATAATCTTCGATGGTTTCTGCACGAATTTCTTTTTTTACCGTACTACGGTAAGAAGTTATTTACGCTCAAGCCCAAATGGCTAGCCGCACCGAGGGCCGTCAAGGGTGAAGCGGCGAAGGAAGCGAAGGAAGAAGGCACCTGGAGGTATAGAAGAGAATCGCGCGCCGGGGAAAGTACGGAGGAGCTCGCTGAGCGTGTGGCTAACCAACGCCACCTAGAGGAAAGTCTAGGTGGCGTTGAGCGAAACGGGGAAGGAGAAAAGAGGCGAAGCTTCGCAGAGGAGGAGGGTAGGCAGAGGCGCGCTGGGTTGACCTCCTGGCAGTTGCTACGGGTGCTGTGCGCGGAATGGGCGTACCGGGTTCGTCTCGTGATCGCGCCGTCTGCTGTATGTGCGAGTGAAACTGAATCATTGTCTTTGCGCTTTCTGGGACCCTTGCGGAGAATACATGCGCCTCATAGCCAATATCAAATGAAACGAGGCTATATAATGTATACTGTTGACCTAGCTGATTTGGCATAGTTCCATTTAACAGCGCGAGGTGCTTTTCTTAGGCACTTGCCATGTATGCGGCAGAGTTCCATGCCAAAATGTGTCTTTTCACATGTCTACCTTCTCCTCTGCGCTGAATACTGTGCCGAATCGAAGAATAAGCATGAGTTGATAGGATCAGCGCTCCGTCTTGTCTTGCCAATTTCGTTGCATTGTTCCGCGCTAAAAAAATGCTGCTCTTTCCGCGACTGGTCTATGATTTCTAGGACTTCCCACATCTGAAACATTGCGCGCGGAAATATTTCTGGCTCGCTTTGCAGCTACCCACAGTCTTATAAATTATGCTACAACAGCGTAATTACGGCTACGCTACACGGCCACTACACAGATTGGATCACAAGCATCGCGGTCACTGCCTCCAGCTGGAACGGCGACGTCACAAATTCATCAACGAAGCATGAGGCGCAAGCTTCGCGCTGAGATCCGTCACATAAAACGTGGCGACACGCACCGTCGGTACAAACGACTGTCTACTCCCTGCTCTGCAAATATGTTTGCTGCGGGCACGCGCCTCGGCATGCCTTTGCTTACTTACAAAGCATGATATCTCAAGCGTATATAGAACTCGAATCTTGACCTAACGCAGCGGTAAACCTATAGAAGTTTCGAACGCTTTTATTTTCCGAACCAAAGGAGGACATTTGCATTCGTACGCGGTGTTCCTATTAGGAAGCATTTCGATTGCGCTGTTTTACAGCGAACTAACGTTTCCCACGGCGGTCTCGTACATGAGCGAGGCTGCAGCGGGTGCCAATCGATGGCGTCATGTGTGAGACAATGTACATTCTCGGCGAGAAGCAGGCTACGACAGCAACCCTGCAGCTTCCCCGAATGCAAATTGGGATGCCTCCAATCTGTCGTTCGCTTACGCTGTGTGAATTGGGCTTAGTCAGCAGCGGTAATTCCCTCGCCGTCTATCCCGTGTTCTTCGGAGTCGTTCTCCAACTAAGCGGTTCCCGAAGAGTGGCGTATAACATGCTAACTTACGTCACCGTAAAACCATTCTATAGAGAGCGTTGCGACATGCGGTAAAACTAGCTTGGCACGTGGCGTGATGACGCTTGACTATTGGCGAACTCCACCGTATGTCATGCTATTCCGTGTAATGTAAAGCACACGCGCATAGCAAGCATTTTATTCTTGTATGTTTTCCAGACGTCCATTGGAGTGAGGGATGTACTGTTGCGCAAGGAAAACGTAAAAACTTGTTACGTGTTGCAATAGCGAGTTCGTGCCTTTGAATTAACATCAGCAGCGACCATGTTCCTGGCGCTTTATATTTCCTTCTTAACACTCGTTGACGAAAGACTAATAGTCTCTTGCGGGGATAAATAAAAAGTGGCACCGACGAAGAGATTAAGCGTACCTTTCTTTCGTATCTTTCGTATCGTGGTGAACCCTTGCACAACTTCTGTCGAGGGTTGCAGCATGTACTTCAAAGACGGACTGTCTTCTATCGCTTGCACAACTTCAATTTATCAGCCACCTAATTAGGAGGAGTAGTGAGATGTCCTTATCGTGGATGGTTCATGGCACTCAAGCTATTACATGTGCGCAAAATAGAACTGAAGAATAAACTTAGTCGCCTATATATAGGAGATGTCGGGGTCGGTATGGTATATATGCCTTAATGGGTACACCACTCCTGTTTTCTTTCGTCTGTTTTTCTTCTTTTTTTTTCAGTGGAAGGTTTCGCAACCCAGACAGCGGTTGCATAAAGCCGTTTTTACCTACCGAATCGCAGTATCACCCGAGAAATTTGCTTATAAAGAATGTTCAAGGGTGCCACTGCGAGTACATTCAGTAAGCCCAGGAGCCACTTCACACAACTCAGGAGGGAATTTTCGCGTCAGACAAGTTGAACCCACATCAATGTGTTCAGAAAGCAAGAAATAAAAAATGAAAGCCCGTTTCTTAAAGAAAGATGGTTGAATGCGAAGCATTCTCTCATGGAAACTGAATCAAAGTCAAGGTCCAAAGCCAACGACCACGCAACGAAACTAAGAAATGCTGAGCGACCCGATGCGATGCATATGTTATTTGTTTGTTTAGGATTGAATTTTTTGAACTTTGAAGTTGAATTAAGACACGATTCGTTAAGTTACATAGCGTTTATTTTATATACGTATCGTAGTGTAGATACGTATCGACATACGTATCTTAGTGTCCTCCGTGTGCCGTTGTTCTATTGTGTGCGCAGATGCGCAGCCGTTGTTCTATTATGTGGGCAGATGCGCAGACAGTTCCATTGTGTAGGTTGGCTTTCCCGAAGTCCGTTTTCGGCGCTGACGGACGAATCAGTGAGACATAGGAGGCTTCGCTTTAATAATAAGGAAGTCAGGAGAATTGGTTTGTATAATCGCCATCGTAAATATGAGCACTGCGGTCGTCTGGCGATACGACCGCAATGGTGACGAGGGACTAAAATTTTCGCATAGGCAAGAAAAACCAACAGTCACGTGCTGAATTCAAAATGTCTGACACTGACATAGGGAAGACTTGCTTGCAAAGAAATTTCAAGGTTTGTGCTGACAGCACTTGAACGGGACTTGGCGACAACAAAGCTAATGCAACAGTGAAGAACGTTGCCGTAATTGGTCCATTGGCATCTCATTTAATAAACGAAAGACAGAAAGTGTTAATGCGAGGATAATATTCCCATACTTCCTATACAGAACAAGCTTTGAAGCTTTCTATGAAATGCTTTGTGGTATCATGTGGGTTGTAGCTACGGCCGTTTCTCGGCCCGCAGAACTCCAGAGTTTTTTTTTTAAACTATACTTAAAGCTTTTTGACTGTGCAGCGTTTTCAGGAGCTTTTGAATGTGTTCTGCTTGTATGGATGTTGTGTGTTGTCTAAATTGTTTGAACGTAGAAATATTTTAAGAAATTAAGAAGTTACTTCATTCAACGAGCATGTTAGGCGGCGCTTTTAAATCTGTAAACAGACATTGATTGTGCTGTTTTACAATGTGCTTTGAATGAAAGGAACAATGGCACGGGCTTTCATAGTTCAGCTTATACGGTTGGCCAACACGAGTGTTCGAGGCATCTCGACGCATCTTTGTTAATTCGCAACATCATCGATGGTGCAAAACAAGAACCGATTATGTAACACTTCATAAACCCACAGAAAACTAGGGGAGGTGATGAAGTTAAGAAATTTGCAGGCGCAAGTTGGAATCAGCTAGCGCAAGACAGGGGTAATTGGAGATCGCAGGGAGAGGCCTTCGTCCTGCGGGGGCATAAATATAGGCTGATGATAATGTTGATGATAATGATGATCATGATGTAGCACCTGTAAAACTGGAGGTAAATTTTAGCTCAAATAAATAAGGCTGTCGCAATGACATTATGTTGTCTAGTCTGCCGTGCGTTCAGAGTACTACAAGATGATGGTGGGCCAACAATTTGGCCAGGCATTTCCATGCCTTCTCGTGAAGAATTTCCAGTATATGAATAAACAGTTTGTATAATGCAGTGCTATTATTAATATAGACAGCCTCAGTACCTGGGCCCTGAGTGAATTCTTTATTTTGTAGCGTTAGCCACTTCAGCAAAAATTTGATCTATCCAAAATGTCATGAATCTCCGTTACAAACAACGTTCTTATCAATGTTCTGTTTGTCAACCACAAACTTTATCCAAGGCTTTCTTCTTATCCTTTTTTGTTTTCTTTTGTCAACTGCGCAAGCTTATATACCGATTTTTTTGTTGATTTCATTATTATTGCACAGTGTCCAAGTTCCACCGCATTTCCTGTGTTATTCACAGCTATAATGTAAATCTTCCACTGCCGTTGCCTGCAGTAAACGGAGTGGGGATCTCGTCAAGTGTTTGCGCTTTTTTCTCCCACCCCGTCCACATTAATGAATTGATGAAAATTAAATGTATTGTAATGTACTGTATACGATTCGCGCATCCAGCTAGTCAAACGGACGGCAATGCAACACGCCCCTGTGTCCTGGCATGGAAGATGTTCGTAGTACTCAAAGCTTATCTTTGGGGAATCAGGACCCGTATTCACAAAAAAGTTCCTACGATGAAATTTTTCGTAAAAGTGATCTCCTAATTTTGGAGATACCTTTCGCGAATGCAGCCAGCCAATGACAAGCAGCACTTACGAACGAAAAGCTTTGAGACTTCAGCCCCTGGTTCAGTGTATTGTAAGGGTTATTTTCGCTCGATCTTATTCTTTTGTTATCATCGACCATTCAAGGCCAACCGATCTTAGTGAAAATGCAGGTGGTGTGCTGCTAGGACTAATCCGGAAGCGAAATGGCGTTGGAATGAAATTTTTGCATATCCTGATCCTGTTAGATCTACATGTTCGCAGTGCGTATGTAGCTCAAGAACAGCCGGGCTAGATATTCCTAATAAAGGAGAGGCTTCTTAATGAAAACTGGAGAAGATTGCCTGGCGGCTCGCCTTGCGTTCTACTACAGGTTAATGCGATGATAAATGGTATAATGGACACAAAGCCATACGATACTTAACGCACACATGACACACGCAAAACATTATTGGATATAGCTTCTACAGTTCTTGAAAAGCTCCAGCCTCTATGACCGCTTGTGATTGACGATGAACGCTTGATTTTGTGTGAACAGAGCAAAGTGTGAACTTCTCTTCCTTCTCATCTTTTAGTTCCTTTTCCCTCTTCCCCAGTGCTGCGTAGCCTACAGGGCTCTAGTAAACCTCCTGCCTTTCCCTTCTATGTCTCTCTCTCTCTTTCTCTCCCTGTTATTAAACATCGCTATTTGCTTGCCTGGGTTTTGAATGCTCGTGTTTTTAGTTAAGTGTGTTTGTTGCTTGCAGTGATTTTTCGTTTGTTCTAGACATGCCATTACTCATCTGCAATATTAGCAAATAAATGGCAGGCTTCGGTGGTTTTTTAGACTACACACTCGTTTTTCTTTTCTTTTTTCTTACACAACAGCAGCTTCTCAAGTATACGCCCAGCCACCTTAATTGCTTATTTGTTCGTTCCTAAGGTAACGCCATCGTCTTCACAAAAATGAGTTTTTAATGTGCACAAGGTCGTGTTTGCCTGCTGCAGTTTTGGTTGCTGTCGTCGCCGGAGTACGTGCACAAACGCAATAACTCTCGCTGAAAACATGACGCGCGAAGCTCCTGCAGGGCAAACGTTTCGGAATAACTAACTTGATAACGTGCCTCGCTTCTAACTATATATAACAGCAGGGCCGTCTATTTAATTCATAGAGGAGAAGGTGGGTGAAGTTAAACTTTGCTAAATGATCGGGGTGAAATTGAGGGTGAGGAGATGGGCCGGACAATGGAGGCGTAACGGGAAGGGCGGACGGATTTAGCAGGCACAGTTTCGAGCTTTGAACAGCTGACGCAGTAAAATTTGAAAACGACATTGTAATAGAGGTGACGTTATTAAAGATAATGCTTTCTCGACGCACAGTTCAATCAACATCCTACTGATGACCACGCTGATAACCCAAGGCGGAATACATAGATCTTGGTGAACCTAGGACTCCTCCATACTCTAACGTGGAAGGAAAGTACGAACAAACAAGTCCCTTTGCGCAACTTCCGCTGCACGATATATAAGGGCCACCACTGTACACGTCTTTATGCAACATCGCATATCTAAATCGTCTCCCACAAAGAGATATTTTATGATGTCGTTCGTTTCTTTTCCTGCAGCAGGCGTTTTCGGCCATTGCAAGCAGCGCCTCATCGAGGCCGCGGCCATATTGATCCAAAGCTACCGTGACTTTGAGTACGAAGAATAAATGAGCTTGGGGGACTCGACTGTGTCGGTCTCGGCAGCTATGAGGCGATATGCGAGGGTTTGTGGGCATGTTGCTCACTCTTATAATAACAACTACGGTTAAATGGATGTTCTACATCCAATGCCATGATCCTTTCTGACGCGGGTTAGCACTACCAGGACCAGCACTACCAGTATCTAGCCTAAGATCTTGTGCACGAATGAAAATACCCTAAGTGGTACGGGAGGATGGCCGCTGCCGTAGCTGAAATGGTAGAACGGCGCTTGCGTAATGCGGAAGATGCAGGTTAAGTTCCTACTTTTGGCAAGATTTATTTTCGTCCACTTTAATTATTTAGCACATTCCTCATCATTTGTACATTTCAAATAAAGGAACGCATAAATTCCCCCAAGCGTTTCTTTGCTTATTGACTTCATGTAGTTGTAACTACCGTGACATCTAACAGTTGTAACTACCATGCTCTCCGTGTAAGTACCATCCGACATAAAACAAACCTGGTTAAGGCCGTGCAGTCACTGCCTCAGTGCCCGTATTAGATTGATGCCGTAAAATTCTTGATGGGGTCCCTTTTTCTCTCTACGTCAGCACACGGCATGCTGCAATCTTCGGCAGCATACAGTCGAAATACCTTCGCAGACACAAACACGGTGGTGTAGATACCACTCTCTGAATAAATGTTCAGTGACGTGGTGATGAAAATGTTTCGAACAGAGGAAACTTATGGGCGCGTAATTCCTAAATTCAGCCACCGTTCTTGCAGTTCTGTTTACGTCCCCTGAAGATGACCTGCATTAAAAAGAAAAATGCAGATTCAACTCGCATGTTGGAGTCTATCTGAAGCGAAGCTTTAGTAAAGTGCTTTACTAAATGCTATACAGCTAACGACCACGTGTAAATTTGCTCTCACTTTCATCCTATGCAATGCGTATTCTCACGCAACGTTTACGCTTAACCACCACAAAGGTCACAACTTAATTATCATGGAAAATTGATGTTTATGCATTACACCATTCACGTGCTACGCTTAAAGGTGAACACCTAACCAGGCGAATTTAAAGTGAGATGCGTCTATACGCAGTGATGTCAGGAGACAGAGAGAAATGTAATGTGCTTGTCGAGGCAAAAATGGGGACAACAAGTGTGCGCAAAAGAAAGTACCACACGTGTCTAGCTATACATACAGGGATTCTTTACCTCTTTCGTCGAAGTGGCACATACCCATCCTCGAGGATTGGACAAAAATGGGGACACACGCAGTAGCACATACCAAATGGGAAAGTCAGAAATCAAATAAATCAATAAAAAATTGTTGGATTTACTGTGCCATTCCATTAAAAGGCGGGCCCACGTAGTTGTGGCACATTTCCCGTGATGCCAAGAAGTCTGATGTTTTTTTTTATGATTCCAGTTCCATGTTTCGAAGAGGCCTAGTGGGTCCTGTCCATACTGTGCGACGAACGGCAACGTCCGCCACTGTCGCTACAAGTGAACGCGCCGCGAGGAGGAAAATAAAGGTGAAATCTTGCCGCGCACTGTGAACGCACTGCAATGGCTGCGAGCCACCTGAACGCCGACCGTTGTACAGCGCGACTGTCGACCGGCTTATGTCCCGGGGGCAATCTGCAGCCGATGTGGCGTCCTGATGACATTAGCGGTGCCTCCCAGCGGACCTCACGTCTTAGTTGCGCTTCGTTCGGGCCGAGGGTCCGCTAAGAACCGGGCAATTTTGTGCTCTCTCATTCTGTCTCCTTCGTTGCGACGTAACAAGCTTGCCTCTGCTGCCCTTGTGAGCACGTGTTGCTGTTCATTAGTAGCTTCTGTCAGCGACGTCCGGCAATGTTCCTGGCGTGGCTCCCGTTCGTCTCGTCCGCCCAGGTGTCTGACGCCGGCTAATTTATTTATTGCCCGTGGTGTAAAAGTAAGATCGTCAAATATTTTTACGCGTTGTAACTACAACCAATGATGGCCAGTAAGCTAGCATATTATTTTTGTTAACTATTTGCTTTCGTACCTCTCCATCGTTCTCTTTGCCCCTTGAATTCGTAGGAACGAGTGTTTCTCAAGCTTTAGTAACACGAAGTCAGATTATTTTGCCGCCAATTTTGTTGGTGTCTATTTTGGCGGAGTTCCAGCATCAAATAAAGTACCTGTTTATTTAGCTTTTTTGTTTTAGTAGATTTTGCCTTTTGGTAAGATGGTAACGGATGCTTGGCTGCCGCCGATGCTTCTACGACAGAAAGACAAGCCAGAGATCCTCTCGGGTCCTGCTGTCGTTTGTGTGTCGCAATTCGCTCCTCCCTTTTAGAATCACAGACAAAAATAAAACGATCTTGCTTCTAGCCAAACTCACTATTGAGCATGTCTGGGGGAAGTAACTTAGTTTTGTGTCCCTCGCTGGTTTTGCAAGCATCTCAAAGGCGCATGGGAAGAGCTGGCAGTGCAAGTTGCTTCTAAGAGCACGGATAGTATAGAAACAAATACAGGCTGTTTCAGCGAACACTTTCAAAATTTATTTATGGTTGCCTGTAGCAGATAGCCCAATTCTAGTTAATGAGCTGGTCTACTCGTAGAGGCGGACATTACTTGCGCTAAAAATGTAAATGCATCATTGACTAATTACCAAAAATTTACTAATTAATAAATTTTAAACTAATTACCTGATAGCCCATATTGCAATTTACAAATTGTAGCCATGGAGTTCGCAAGGCGGATCCACTTGGAACGAATTGTCAGGATGACCCCAGTTTCGAGATATTAATTCCCGAACTTTGCGGAGAAGCGCAGTGGCGTTCCAGTTACTTTTGTGCTACAATGCATAAAATGGCGTTTTGTTATGAAAGTAGCTGGCACGCCAATGCATTTCTCCGCAAAGTTCGGGAACTAATATCTCGAAACTGGTGTCATCCTCCAAATTCGCTCCAAGTGGATCCGCCTTGCGGACTCCGCGGCTACAATTTGTAAATTGCAATATGGGGCGGCGCATAAGGTAATTAGTTAAAAACTTAATTAGTGAATTAATGTGAATTAGTTGACTATACATTTCAATTTCTTGTGAAAGTGGAGAAGAAGAAGAAGGCGCCGACCAGTGCGGATGTGGACAGATCGGCTCCGGCTCATTTAAATGTTTTCGGTCGGATTTTTGTGGTTCCCGTGGCCAAGCTGTGCATCATTCGACGCAGTAACTTCAGGGGATCACGTCGTTATCGGACCTTTTTCGGTGAGTGATCGTTTTGCCAAATTATTGGAACTTTTCGTGTGGACCACGCCGGCGAGGCGCGGGTAGGCTTAGGCCTACCTCGACGAAGAGGGGCAACATGCCCGAAGTAGAGATGGTGGAGGGAGAGGATATCTCTCGCGAAGAAGCGAATAGCCCTGGTTGGACGACAGCGCTGGGCAGGAACAAGAAAGCTCGTGTAGAAACGCCAGTTTCGGCGGGCAACGCATCGCACGTGGGCTCGAAGGGAGGCCGCCGCACGGCAGCCCCGCAAGGCGCGATTAAGCGCCTCGCAGCCGCATCGAGGCTCCCCCGGCTACCGAGGGACCACATACGAATTATCGTCAGGCCGAGGGACGGACTTGACATCAGAAAAACAAGCCAAATTAGGCTCGCACAAGCTCTTGCAATGGCGGCTGCTCTAGCCCCGGCAGAGACCGAGGGTGACATCGTTTGCCCTAACGTTGCCCAGAACATTCTCGTCGTTTCCACTCCGGCGAAGAAGAATGCAAATGCCTACGCAGGGATCCAACAGATTCGACTAAGCGAAGGATCATACAAGGTGGCGGCATATATGGCGGCCCCCGATAACACCTGTAAAGGAGTCATACGAGGCGTGGACACCGACATCAGCGAGGCCCAGCTCCACAAGATGATTGTCAACCACCGAAATCCAAAGGCCCTAGAAGCCAAGAGGATCAAGAACACCACGACGGTGGTAGTGCTTTTCGACGGCATGCAGGTGCCAAACTACGTCATGTGCGGCGTCAGCTTGCTACGCTGCACACTCTACAAGCGCCAAACCGACGTGTGTTTCGCGTGTGGAGGCCTAGGCCACAGGGCCGATGTTTGCCCCAACCCAAACAAGAGGGTGTGCCGAGGCTGTGGACTCGCCTCCCCACCCGAAGATCACCAGTGCTCACCGAAATGTGCCCTTTGCGGAGGGCCACATCCCATGGCGGACAGAACGTGTAAAGAACGCTTTCAAGTCCCTTACGTCGTGCGACGGAGAAGACGGCGCCGAAAGCGCGCCAAAAAGACTCAGCAACAGCTGGCCCAGGAGGGCCGGCCACGTGATTCCAGCGTGGCAAGTGCTCGCAGGCGGGGGCGCTCCGTCACGCCCGCTGGCCGCCGGCGCAGCTCTCGCTCTCGCTCCAGAGGGCGCTCTCACTCCCGGGTGCGGATCCAGAAAGAGCCAACCTGGGCGGATCGTGCCAAGCCGAAGCCAGCGGCGCCGCCACGAAAGGTAACGCAGGTAGCATTGCCTGAGCATAGGGAAGACCCCAGGGTAGCTACGTTGATCCAAGAGAATGCTCGCCTGAAGGCCGAGCTTCAACAGATGAGGGCTGACTTCGAGTCGTTCCGCAAATCTTACTCCTCGCAGGGCGAGAGACAGCAGACGCCCCCGCCAGGGGAGGCACAGGCGCGCTCGGGTAAACGTAGGGCCTCGCCCCCGCAAGGGGAGTGGGACTCTATGGAGACCGAGTCCAACACCAAGGCACTGGAAAGCATGCAGCAATCGATTAAACAACTTGCTGATAGCATGACTACTCTACTTAAAAGAGTGTCATCTCTTGAAAGTACGCAGGCAGCGCTAGCTACGGCACGCTCGCCTCCGAAAGGCCCGAGCATTGCACAGTCACCTTCAGGTGCTGTAGCAGTGAACCCCATAAGGGAGTGGCTAATTGAGAACAGTAATCATGGCGGGCAACAATAATCAGCTGGTCATGTGGCAGTGGAACTGCGCTAGTTTCAAAAGGCGCAGGGCTCCGCTGCAGCAGTTTGTTGCTTCTCAGGCGGTCAAACCGCACGTAATTATATTACAGGAAACTCTAGGTAATGCGCTAACCTTCCCGGGCTATCGAGTAGTCTCGGTGCGCGAGGAGGGGAAGCGTGGTTTGGCAACCTTGGTCGCAAGAAAATGCTCCTTTCAGGAACACAGCTTACAACTGGGCAAAACCAGGGCAGAGGTGATTATGGTCGAAATCATCCCCAACAGCTGGCTCAAAAACAGCGTTTTCATCCTGAATGTCTACAGCTCGCCGTCGGACAACCGGCAGGCGTTCGCTTCTATCATGGCAAAAGCGGTGGCTCTAGCCAAGGGAGCCCCCATCGTGGTAGCGGGAGACTTTAATGCTCCGCACGACGCTTGGGGCTACCATAGGCAATCCCCCAAGGGTAAAAATCTCCTAAAGGCGGTATCGGACTGTTCGCTGGAACTTATTACGGATCCGCAATACCCAACGAGAACTGGCACGTCGGTGGCTCGAGACACAACTCCGGACTTGGCGTTCGTCAAGAACGTCCCAGGGGCAGGGTGGCAAAATTTACAAGAGAACCTAGGTAGCGACCACTTCATATTGGCTATTACCCTAGCAGTCAATGCAGCTCCCCTCAAAGAATTTAAAGTGACGGACTGGGATGCCTTTCGGAAATTGCGAAAGGAGGACCAGGATGAATATGACAGCTTAGACAGCCTCTTTGCAAGGCTCAAGGAGGATGCTAATGCTGCGACCAAGGTTGTCAAAACGGACCTGAGGGTTGATCGGATGGATGCGCGTCTCGCGCACCTCTTAGAGGCCAAGAATTCCATCCTAGCCCGATGGAGGACGCAAAGATTAAATCGCAGGCTTCGAAAGAAAATTGCGCAGCTGAATCGCGAGATTGAAGCATACTCTATTGAACTGTCGAAACAGCAGTGGAACGAAGTATGTTCTTCGGTTGACGGACAGATGAGAGTGGGAGGCAAGTGGAACCTCCTCAAACAATTACTTGATGAGTCGCAGTCCAAGGGAAATCAGAGATTGGCTATTGACAGAATCGTTCATAGCCAAAAGGCGAAGGGGGTGTCCGAAAAGGCCCTCCTGCAGGAGTTAGCGGACAGATATCTTCCGCTGGGCCCTTCCGGGGATGCGGACTATCCTCGTTACCGGGGGGGACCGGTTGAGGAGCTGGACGCACCTTTTACGGAACCCGAAATTCTGGAGGTCCTCCATGAGCTCAACGGGCGCTCTGCACCGGGCCCGGATGGAATCTCAAATAAGCTCTTACGCAACTTGGACGGTAAATCCATCGAAAAGCTCACTGAGGAAGTCAATAAAATCTGGGAGACGGGGCTGGTCCCCGAATCCTGGAAGACGGCCTCGGTTGTGCTCATCCCAAAGCCAGGTAAACCTCTAGCGCCGGAGAACATGCGGCCCATCTCGCTTACGTCCTGCGTGGGCAAGGTGGCTGAACATGCGATTCACAATCGGGTATCCCGGTACATAGAGTGCAAAGAGCTATTTCCACACAATATGGTGGGATTTAGACCTGCACTATCCACACAGGATGTCATGCTCCTTATCAAGAGACAGATTATTGACAACTACACCAGGGATACTAGAGGCATACTAGCTCTAGACCTGGCCAAAGCTTTTGACAATATCTCGCACAAGTTTGTGCTTGAGGCGGTCTCGGATATGGGGCTGGGACAACGTTTCCACGCGTACGTTAGCTCCTTTCTGAGGGATCGCAGGGCTACCATCAAGATCGGTCAAGTCAAATCCGAGGAATTTACCTTGGGAGCGAGAGGCACCCCTCAGGGGGCAGTCATATCTCCTCTACTCTTCAATATTGCCATGAAGGGCCTCTCGGAGCGACTCGCCATGGTGCGCGGGACTAACCATGCTCTCTACGCGGACGATATCACCGTGTGGTGCATGGGAGGGTCCGACGCCGGGGTAGAGCAGGCGCTTCAACAGGCACTAGACATCACGGAGAACTTTCTAGTCGGTTCGGGCCTGAGCCTGTCACCGGCTAAGTCCGAGTTATTACTGTACAGACCCACACGACAAGGGGTGAGGAACTTCACTCCTTTAGAGCAGATTCCCATAGCTCTATACACACGGGATGGGCTGATGATCCCCAGGGTAGACTCCATCAGGATCCTCGGACTCCTATTGGAGTCCAAAGGGGGCAACTCACAGACAATAGCCCGCATCACCTCCAAGACGGAGAACATGCTTAGGCTCATACTCAGGGTCTCGAACCGCAGGGGAGGGCTGAGCGAGAGCAATCTCCTACGGCTCTACCATGCGTTTCTCATGAGCCACATTAATTACGTCGCTTCGGTGCTGCACTGGTCCAAAAGGGAAGAGGCAAAAATCGATGCACTAATGCGCAAAAGTATAAAGCGAGTTCTAGGCTTGCCTATCACCACCAGCACCGAGAAGCTCATACAATTAGGCATGCATAACTCACTCGCGGAGGTGATCGAGGCCCAGCAGATGGCTCAGGTCGTGCGTCTATCGTCCTCGCGGGCTGGTAGGCGCATCCTGGAATCCATAGGCTGCGGTCTTACGGAGACTAACCAGCGTAAAGTGACTCTACCATCCTCAATCAGAGGTACGTTTACGGTAGCTCCACTTCCAAGAAATGTCCACCCGCAATACAATGTAGGGCGCCGCATAGCTCGGGCCCGTTCATTATTAAAATCGGTTGCAGATAGTGGGGATCTCGCAGCCTTTGTCGATGCAGCCCAGTACGAGCGTTCCGATTGCTTCGCAGTGGTTTCTGTCGACCATACTGGCAAACTCCTATGTTCTGCCTCGGTTCGAAATGTTTCGGCAACGGTGGCTGAGCAAATGGCCATCGCTATAGCAATGAAGGACCCGTCGCGTCCAAATATATTCACGGACTCGCGGTCCGCAGCTAGGGCTTTCGCTTCGGGCTCGATCTCGCGGGAAGCAGCGGCCATCCTCGGCAGCGAGGGGGCTGCCGGGTTTCACACTATAAAATGGTTCCCGGCCCACATGGGGGCCAACGTACATCCCGATGTTCCCAACGCCAATGAATTTGCCCATGACCGTGCGCGAGGTTTCGCTCACCGCGGCGGTGCCGGCGGATTCGAAGGCGGGGACGCCGGGAGGTACAGGGACTCGCTCCTCACTTTCCACGAGATCTTGACTCATTATCATCTTTCGCGGAGGGCTTTTCCACCTCCTCACCCTAGACTCACTCGATCGCAATCGACGGCCTTTAGGATGCTCCAAACGGGGTCTTTCCCTTCGAGGGGCAGATTTAGTCACTTCTCGCCCAACATCGAACCGCAATGTCCGGACTGCGGAGAGGCGTACTGCTCATTAGCTCACATGCTCTGGCAATGTCCTGCGTTACGCGACACAGAGTTCAACAACGAAGAGGTCTGGGAGGAAGCCCTTAAAAGCGGCGACCTCTCGCTTCAACTTCGGGCTGTCCAGAGGGCCTGCGAGAGGGCGGAGGGCCACGGTCTTCCGGTCCCTGCGTGGGAGCGGCCCGCGACTGCTACCGACTCCCCCTGAAAGGGGGCGTCCAAACGCAGTTCCTCAGGACCTGAATAAAAGTTCTTTGTCTGTCTGTCTGTCTTGTGAAAGTAATGTCCGCCTCTTCGAGTAGACCAGCTCATGAACTAGAATTATGCTATCTACCATAGGCGACCTTTCGAAATTTTTTGAAAGTGTTCGCTGAAACACCCCGTATTTTGTTTTCAGTGAAAAAAAAAGTAATCTGCGTATTCATCACCATCGTCAGAAGAATGCACTGTGCTGTCAGTCTTTCCTTTCTCATTCAAGAAGCATGGAGTTCTCCTTGCGCCAAACTGAACTCTACTAATTGTTAATGCAACAAAGACGCTGATCGTCATCGTTATAAGGAACTGTACGTCGGGGGTCTAAATCAGAAATATTTACTTTTCTGTGCCATTATCGAATAAATTGAGCCTGAAAATTATGCGGCGATCTGGCTTGAACAATAAGGCTCATATTTATTGCTGGTAGAGGTTTCGCGCTCCGCGCACATAACGGAGTCAACAGTGGCGCTTTTGCAATGTCGCAATAAGAATTGGCACTTTCAAGAATATAACGTCGCGAGGAAGACTCCTTGTTATAGGATAAGTCTATAGCAGACGGCCTGCATTCTAGTATATATAATATTGTGCTGTTAACTTGCCCTAAACTCACTTTCAAGCAGGATTATCAAGTTTCTCAACCACTCAGAATACTCAATTGTAGAGATTCCGAGCATAAATTGATTAATCATAAAGCGGAAAAAGAATGGAGTTGAGATCTGCTGTCGTATAGTCGTGAAGTGATAAGGTTCGAATGCTTTCCCTTCCTGGTAATCTTGTTTAAAGACAACGAATGTAGACATTTGATTATGACACGCAGCATCTCTGTGAACGTAAATGTGGTTAATGTTTGTAGTACAGAGGTACAGCAAAGCTGAATGTTTTCTTGCGGTTACTAGCATGGTCGCATTATGTGCGCGAGATCACAAATGGAAGTGAAACTTTTGACGATCGGGAGTAGCCATGTGATGACTATACTCATCATGGCTACTAAGGACGTGCGATTAGATAAGAAAATTTGCCGGTACTTTTACACATTGCACTCCACTGGCGCGAGGCTGAGGTAATCGGGGAAACTCGAGAGTGACCTGCGTCCCGCAGCGAATGGTATTATAAAGGTGATGTTTATGATTATTGTTGAGATGAATGCAAAATTATTTAGGCTAGTATTCATGAACAAGCAGGGGGGAGAGAGCGAGGTTGAAATCGGAGGCATATCACCGTGCTTCGCCATGTTGTTCTTCATTCTGGGTCGGAGTGCTCTTCCCAGGGGCAGTATACTGATTGAACGAATGGATTTAGTGTGACGAGAGGACAAAGAGGCTGTCGGCTACACATTTTTTTTGCTGAATGACACATAACAAAAAAAAAAGAAAACACTGCCGCTAAACGTGCGTTAAGCAGCTGATGTTTGTGCTTCTAGTCCTTAGAGAGGCGTATGCAACAAACACCGCTGTGTCCTTTTTTACATGCGGCATGCCCATGCATGCGGCATGCCTTCGAAACCGGCTCCTGTGAAATTAGCCTTTTCACAGGAGCCGTGTCCCGTAAACTTTTGAGGTCGGGTGTAGTTATTTTCGGGTGTGAGGCTATAAATATGCATATAAACGCGTTTGCTATGCGCAGCGCTGCGCTAAGTGTTACAGCAGCTTGTCTAGCGGCGAGAAAACGAAGTTGTATCGAACATTTGGTTTGTGCTATACGAGGTGTGGACTCTTTTCACCACATGAAGTCACGTTAGGGGAAATATTCAGTACGAGAGAAACCACGACAGCCATGCTAAAAGGAAGGTTAGCGCTGCATGTGGCGACTTAACGGCAGTGCTTCGAAATAAATTAGGAAGCTGAGGTGATGGGGAAGGTAACTGCAAGGGCATACGGCATGTAAGCGCATGTTAGGTTTTGCTGACGTGTAGCTTCGCTTCGGGTAAATGGTACGAAGAGTTAAATAAAGACTGAGCGTAGAAGGATGACTTGGCCAATAACACTTATTTCTAGAACACAGAGCCTTACATGCCGACAGCTGGGTACTCGCGCACGTTATCAGATCAACGACAAAGATTTAAGCAACTAAAAAAATAAACACGTAAGGAATAATGAAACAAATGAAAAAAAAAACGCTATTCAAGAAAAAAAAAAGGTACGAGATGCAGCGCAGATGGTACAAGGCCCAGGAAGGTCTGACAATGGCAAAAGCTAATATTGATGTGTAGTTTGCAGAGCGAGGTAGACACTGACACAGTAAACAAGAACGACCGTCCACAACACGAAAAAAAAAAGAACAGTGGTGAATTTATGTCGCGAAAGGACGTAGTACATTTCGTGGAGCTACAAGAAGTAATAGAAGCTACGGAAACGAGCGGAAGCTGCGCAGGCGGAAGAGGAGTAATTGACACGTTGTCGTCCCATGTTTCCAAGAAATGAAGTCCAAAACAACAGTGCCTATAGCGAAAGCAGAGGAGCAATCTTCCGGGAAGATCAGGATGTTTCCTTTTCTCTTTCCTCTATTTTTTTTTTCGTTATCCGCGCTGCCACAATCGTCATTTCCGTATTTTGTCCCCGCGGACCATGGTCGGCTTCTTTTACCCGCCTTTTCCCACCGAGAAATCTGTGGCTGCTATAGGTTTGCTTTGGGCCGGCATTGCCATTTTGGTAAGCACTATTCCCAAGTTAGCCACCCAAGCTTCATTTCGGGTCCATTGTTTATCTGTCCAAGCACCCCGTCATCCGAACGCGCGGTGCCGGAAGCACAATCGAAGGGCATTGAAGAACAAAAACTACAGCAACCGGAGAATGAGACAAGTACGGGGAACCGAGAAACTGGACTTTCTTTCTTAGTTAGAACCACATGAGACAAACGGGCAGAATTGTCATAGAAATCATACAAAGAATGAACTGTTAGTTTGCAAAGGGTATAGGTAATAGTCAAGAGAAGGGAAATGAACCATTAAGCGAAACTGGGGCGGTTCTAATGTAAACTTTTCTTGAGTATTTGCGTATTTGTACTTATTTAGCATGCGGATGCTTTACGCGTTGGCGGTTGGATGGCTGCCACGTTAGCTTAAATGGTAAACTACCACACGCGTAATGCGATTCGTGTGGGTTTGGCTCACAAGTGTAGTAAGTCGTCGTTTCGTTCACGTTCACTTGCGTTTTTCTTATAATTTACACATTGCAATAAAAAGTAGCAATCCATTTCCCATATGCTTTCCCTGGCTTTGTTATTGGTTTTTCTTGAAATTGTTGCAACCACAGGACGAAAAAAAAAAAACCCCGCATCAAACGTACCGCTGATCGATGACTCTTTCGTTACTATATTAGCTGGTCGTCGTTGGTTGACTCGCTCATGCGTGGGGCTGCGGAAACGGCACTTTCGTACAAGAAACGAATTCCTCTCGCTGCCTTCGGTTGCAAAGCGATTTAGGAATTATATTTTTTTCGCCCCATTTCTGTTTTGTAAATGACAGGATTAGTGATAAAAAAAACGAACAGAAATGCATGGCTACATGAACAACGAACAGGTGATGGGGACGAGTCATGTTCAAGCGCTTTTATGCAATTGCGTTTGACTAAGACATCTCCGTTTTTTTAACGGCTAAGGCATCGTGGTGCTTGGTATGACATCGTGTGATCGATCTCTGGCCGCGATTTTGATGGAAGCGGAATGCAAGAACGCTCATGTACTTGGATTTTTTTTGGGGCGCGTTAGAAGAATAACAACATGAAACCGGAATTAATACGTTACTTGAGGTACGGCGTTTCCGCAAGCCGAGGGAGGTAAAAAACAATAAATCATGCAATAATTCTCACTTAAAAGTCTTAATGTTGGCATTAGCGTCCAAAAGCCACTCACGGCCCAGGATGATTCTTGGGGTTCACGGACAGTGCGGTCAACCTGGGGTTCCCTAACATGCCCCCAAATCTAAGTTACCAACCACGAAAGTAGCACTGCTACATATGCTTTACTATAAAGCATGCAGCACGAAAGCATGACAGTGGACTTGCGGAATTGTCAGACAACCGCGTTTGCGTGGCGTGAGTTTCCGAGAAATGTGTGGAATCGACGAGAGAAGGAAAGTGAGAAGCAAGTTTCACTGTTTCCGAGTTGTCAGGGAGACATACATTTACGAGTATCTGCTGCAGCTTTTTTTAATGCCCGCACAGTTCGGCATAAAGAGAAGAATTATTGTAGGTTGCTACCAGTTGAATGCGGAAGGAATGAATTACAAGATACGACCCAAAATTTGACATTATTTAATGTTACAATCCTTCAGACAATGCATAAGTACATGGGCACAAAGCAAATGCTTAAGGAGAACCCAAAAATGTTGATATGTTCACTGTGCATTGTCGTCTAATACAGAAGGGAAGATAGGAGGAGAGGGGCGTTGTGTGTTGTGTATGGATAAGCACAAAACTATGGATGCGCGCGAAGAACCAATTTGCGCAATTAGTGTAGCTCAGGCCGGAACTCTGGCTTTAGCCAATCTCTTCAGAGTTTTTTTTTTTTTAACGCGACAGCATCAGTATGACACTACTGGCCACTTTACTTCTCTGTTTCAGTTCATAGAAGCCACCACGCTGAATTATAAGCGTTCACCCATTGCATGCATGCCTGGTCACATTGTGGAGAACAGACAAGTGTAAGATAACACGTAAATGAGGCCGAGGCGGCACGAGGCGCAACTTGAAAGCTTTTTATTGACGCTTTCTGTATATTCCTTTATGAATAACATAGCCTACACCATTTCGCCATTCATGTGTGCGCATAAACTCGCTTTATACCTACATACGGCGTTCAGCGATTCTCTCTCTCGTTTTTTTTTTTTTTTTTTTGATGCGTTAGCATCAGGACCGTCAAAGTGAACAAAAAAAGTGTATGTGTGTGAAGTGCAGGAAGGCGGTGACGTGGTACAGGTAGAGAGGAGATGGGAGAGATCAGAAGAGCGCGTATGTATATGTGTACATATTTATGTGTATAGGTATATTTAAAGTAGGGAATAAAAAGGTAAGCGATTTTGAATTTGGGTTCTGCAAGCTACATTGCTCAGACGGTTGGTGCTGCGCTATGCCTCAGACCGCTAACCTAGCGCAATAATCTTTTGAACCAGCACTGCCGTCGTACTTCATTGACACCGCATAGCCCACCGTCAGTGTGCACAATTTGCGTATTTCACGAATGTATCACAAGCAAACCGTAATATCAACCAGTAAGGAAAATACATACATGCTGGTGAGCGAAATTTGAATGATGGGTGGGGAGGTTAGCCGAGCAATATATATATATATATATATATATATATATATATATATATACAGGGTGGACCGACTATTATGCACCAAGATTCAAAAATATGCAAATGCCACGTAGCTGGACAGAAGCAAAGTAATGTTGTTTGCCGTAGCTTGGAGATAGACAGACAGACAAGGAACTTTATTTTATCCTGAGGAGCTAGTGTCAGGACCCCCGAACGGGAGGCCGTTGTAACCGCTGGCCGCGCCCCCGTAGAGGACAGAACGCCGTGACGCTCCGCCATTTCCTGGGCCCTCTGGATAGCCTGGACTTGCTTTCGGAGTACCGTGCTTCTGATGGCCTCCTCCCATTCGGCTTCGCTGGAGAGTAGGTCGTTAGGTAACGCGGGACATCGCCAGAGCACGTGAGCCATAGAGCAAAAGGTTTCATTACAGTCGGGACAACCAGGGTCAACGTCTGAGCATATCCTACTAAGGAAGCCCCGCGACGGGAAAGATCCCGTCTGCAACATTCTAAGAGTATCTGACTGACCTCTGCTGAGCTTCGGCTGAGGATAAACTCTCCTTCCAAGTTGGTAATGTTTAGTAATTTCATTAAATGTGAGTAGTGCATTGTTCTGCTGAGTCCCTTCCTGCCCCTCCTGAGCCTCCAGACCGTCGCGGTGCGTGAGTTCTCGCGCACGGTCGTGGGCCACCTCGTTGAGGTTTGGGAAGCTCTCGAGAACGTTTGTCCCCATGTGTGCGGGGG